>NW_013665763.1:109944-170221 GCF_000517525.1 Limulus polyphemus
GGCACAGTAAATAGCCTAATGTGCCTTTACCGTAATACAAACAAATTTATAAGACACCCCCAGTAGCACAGCAGTATGTTTGCGAACTCATAACGCTAGAAACCTGGTTTCGATACCAGTGGTGGGCAGAACACAGATAGACCATTGTGTAGTTTTGTGCTTAACTACAAACCTATTCCTATTTTTTGCAGCTCGTCTTCCTATTGGGCCCGGCATGGCCAGATGGTTAGGGTGCTCGACTCGCAACCTGCAGGTCTCGGGTTCGAATCCCCATCCCATCAAACATGCTCGCCCTTTCAGGTGATGACTAGCTGCCTTCCCCCTAGTCTTACACTGCTGAATTAGGGACGGCTAGCGCATATAGCCATCATGTAGCTTTGCAAGAAATTAAAAAAGAAACAAATTCTTCCCATTGATATCTTGTCGTCGCCATTCCTCCTTTACCTATCGTGTACTTAAGTTTCATTCTAATGAATATATCTGATAGAGCCTTTCTCTTCCATTTGATAAATGACCCAGAATGTTAATATACATTTCTGGCGTTTGATTGCTTGAACTTGTCATTTATTTCAAGGGTTACTTTATGTGTGGTTTTGATATCATACTCTACGCTGTGGTATGTACTACCCTCTAAGTACAGTTGTTATTTTTTATACTGCTTTTAATCTTTTCCTTCTGGCGCAGTTTTCAAGTGTCAGCGCATAATAATAATAAACAAACCATGAGCAAGTCATAAGAGTTCTTGATCGTAGCTGAAAAACGCTATTTGATGCAGCGTACTTGGCAATTATTAATGCTGAAATAATTGTCAATGTTAAATCAGAAATAAATGTTTCAGCAAAATATACGTTGTTCTTCTATGAAGTAGCGAGTCATATTGCAATACCACACTTAATGTAAATGTTTCCTTGTTCGATAAAAGCTCCGAAAAAAAAATTGTTTTATAACTGAAAGTTATGCAGTGGAATATCAACATTCTGTCCACCGCGGGGAATCGAACCCCGGATTTTAAAGTTCTAATAAGTTCGAAACTTACCACTGAACCTCCACTGTGAGGGAGGGGGGGGGACAAAAAAGAGTAAGAGATATTGTTGCAGTGTGTTCGATTTTGGGATTCAGATATAAAATATCCAGCAAATGGTTTATGGAAAGGAAACTTTTTGGTATACATTGTGAGAAAAATTATATATTTTATTCTTTTAAATTTGTGATTGAAAATTATTTAGTGTCTTCTTCAGGTAGGATAAACATATGAAGGTAAGTTTTTCATAGGAGAATCAACATGTCCAGGATCACCCTTCTGAAGCGACGTCTCATACACGTTGAAAAGATGTTCAGCTGGAGGAAAGCAGTGGAAGGGGAACTGGAGAATTTAGCAAGTCAGGAAGCAGCATGTGATATATTTGATATGAAACTTCTGAAAACGATCACGAATATTTGGAAATTTGATGCGATCATACAGCTCCTGGGTTGGACAGGATATCTTAGTGTTCGAGGTCAGACTTAGGTCATATCGTAAGAGGACAATAAGGACAAATGAAGGCCTTATAAGAAAAGAGGAGAAGGGGTTGATCCAATCCCCAACTGGCTTCAGTCAGACACCGCAGAAGGTTTAATCGTTGTGTGACCTTGAAGTTGACTGTAGCAAGGTGAGTCTTCCATGTCAGGTAGTTATAGAAGATTATACCCAAATATTTAACTATGCTGGGCGGGAACACGACTATTTGAATACTAAGGCGATTAGGATTTCGACATGGTTGATATTTCCATTTACTTGGACCAAACTGAATAATTTTGGTTTTATGTTTATTAGTGTAAGCAGCCAGTACTTGCTCCACACAAGGAAGCTATTGACTGTGGTTTGTAGAACCTTGTTTAAGGTGATCTTGGTCACGCAAGTGTCCACTATGCCAATATCATTAGCATGCTGAAAAACCTGAACAGGACATGAAGATTGTGGCATATCTGAAACATACAGGATATAGAGGAGAGGTGAGAGAAGTGAACCCTGTGGAATACAAGTATGGGAGGCAAAGGGTCTTGTGAAGTCTATAGTGATGACTGCATGACCACTATAAGAAGCCTAACTTGTTTTTTTTTATTGGCTATCATAATAGTGCCTTCGTGCTGACGTCAACGAATCCACAATTATACAATAGTTATTATAACAAGATAGGCATTGCTACTTTTGGGGTGAACTGTGTGTTATACATATGGATGGTTAGCTGTCTTCTGCTCCCCACAGTGAATGTAGATTTATGTAGAATTTGAAGAAAATGTAGCATTGATGCTACTAATCTATTATGCTAAATTATTAAACATACAAGATACCAAAAGTGAATGTAAAGTCTAATCTATTTTTATATTCACCACTTTCGGGAAATTTCATCCTTATCAGTAACCCAGAACAAGGGTAAGTCGGTAAATCAACCCTAAAGTTCTTAATGTGAATTGTACGTATATTGTTTTGGTTGTCTTTTACTCACCGCAGTGTTTAAGATACTAAAATGAACTACGAAGCCTAATCTCTCATTAAATTCACCAGTTGCATTTGTGGTTGAATTTTAGATATAGGTTCAGTGCAAAGAGTGAAAGACAATTAAATACACCATGCATATAATACACAATTCACCACTATAAGAAGCCTAGTCTTGTTTTTGTTTTTATTAGCTCCTTGTTCAGGGCCATTGATAAAGGGTGAAATTCCCCGAAACCAGTATAACTCGGTGACATGTTGTGAATCGAATGATAGATTGGGCTTCATATTTATTTCTATTATCTTAAATAGCTTGTTTCCTGAATAATTTAGAAGGATGTGGTAGTAGAATCAACGCTACGTATTCTTAAAACCCTATATTATTGTAGGTTTAATGTGGTGAGTAAAATACAACTAAAAACTGCATACATATCCAAAGTAAATTGTTTGGTCTTTATTTCGCCGTATGTTCTCTAACGCGAATTCTTTTGTCTTGATATGATTTCATAATTTCTAGCTTAGATTGTTTTGTCTTGAAGTAGTTTTACATTCTATGAAATAAATTGTTTTGTATTGGTGTGGTTTCATATTCCTTTAGGTCTTGCATGGCATGGTGGTTAGGGCACTCGCAGGTCGTGGGTTCGAACCTCGCCACACCAAACACGCTCGCCCTTTTAGCCACGGGGTTGTTATAAAGTGATAGTCAATTCCACTATTCGTTGGTAAAGAGTAGCCCAAGAGTTGGCGGTGGGTTGACGGATAGTACAGATAACCTTCGTATAGCTTTGCGCGAAATTCAAGCAATATTCCTTTAATCCAGACTGTTTTCTCATCTTGATTCCTTTTTTTTTATATTATATTATAGGATAGCATCACTCCCCCCCCCCTTTCCTTTAGTAAAATGTCATGTTCTCTCAGTTTGATTTTTCCACTCAGGGTGGTCTTATATTATGTTACCTTGTTGTTGTGACTTATTATAGTCTCATGACATCTCATGATGATTTGTTTTCTCTTGGGTAGTCTCCTGTTCTCTCAACTTATTATTGTGACTTTATGCAGTCATATATCCTGTTACACTGAATGTTTTGTTTTAAAGTAATCACATTTTTTTCCTACCTTTATTGTTTTGACTAAGAGTTAAGTTCTATCTATTTTCTTTTACAAGTTTCATGTTCTCTCTCATTGTTTTATTATAATTATTAATTGATTCCTAGGATGGTACCACATTATCCCACCTTGATTATTTTATGTCAGTCTTATGTTCCATCCCATTCCATACTAAGCCATACAAGAGCAATATTCCAGACCCGACGATCTACTGATTTTTTATGGTCATTACTTTATCTCTGATTATTCTTTGAGCCTCTCAACTTGATTGTATCCCTTTGTTTGATCTCAGGTTCCCTCTCATTGTGTATTTTTGATTAGTTATTACACACTATCTAAATTAGGTTTGTTTTGTTATGAATTTCGCACAAAACTACACGAAAGCTATCTGCACTACCTGTCCCTCATTTAGCAGCGTAATACTAGAGGGAAAGCGTCTAGTCATCACCACCCACCGGCAACTCGTGGGCTACTTTTTTACTAACGAATAGTGGGACTGACCGTCACATTATAACGGCTGAAAGAGCGAGCATGTTTGGTGTAACGGGAATTGCGAGTCGAGCATCCTAACCACCTGGCTATGACGGTCCATCTAAATTTGGTTTATTTTTGGTATAGTTCCATGGTCTTTATAGTTGGTTATTTTTCTTAGGATAGTCTCTGTATTCTCATGTTGATTGTTTATTCTTAATACTCTCATGACCTCTTATCTTGAACTTTTAATCTGAGTATAGTTTCCTGACTTCACGGTTTCGGTTATTTTTAATCTTAAGGTAGATTCCTATTAGATCAAATAATTTATTGCCTTGTGGTAATTTTATGTTGGGCCTGGCGTGGCTTAGGGGTAAACATACGGAACAGTGAATACAAGGGTGTACGGTTCGCAGTCTGTTGACGCCAAATCGCGTCCGCACTTTGGGATCATGGGTGCGTTATAAGAGGGACAATCATATCCATCTATTCTATTAGTGTGCTCTAAGAGTTAGCAGTTGGTTTTATTGACCAACTGCCTTCCCTCTACTCTATTAGTTTAAAATTATGGGCGACTAAGGAAAATGTGCAGATAGTTCTATGTAGCCATGCGTGAATATACAAAACATAAAAACACAAAAGTTGTGTATGTGTGTGTTCTCTAGTCGTGATTGCTTTGTCTTGGAACTGTTTCATTTTCTCAACTTACATTGTTTTGTTTTCAGCTAGTTTCACGTCCTGTAACCTAGACTGTTTTCGTTTAGGTTAGCATCAGGTTCATTCACCTGAATTGTTGTAGATTAAAATGGTCTTAACTTCTCGTAACTTGGTTGTTTTGTTGCAGAATATTACTATGCATTCTTGCTTCGTTTAATTGGCTAACGTTAACTTCATGTTCCATGATCTTTACTATTTGTCTTAGAGTAGAAATTCCCCCTTTAACTTGGTTGTGTAATCATAGAATTGTCTCGTATTTTTTTAATTTGATTGTTTTGTGTTAAGTTGGTTTCATGTTCTATCACCTTTTTGTTGTAACTTATGGCCGTTTCATGTACTCTAAGCTTTCTCTTAAGATATTCTCATATCATTGTTCTTGGTGAATTCTCGTGTTCTCTAAGTTTGTTTCGTCTTAGGCTATTCACATGTTTTTTAACTTTAAATGTCTAGTCTTGGAGTAGTTTCATGTTGCCTAAACCTAGATAACTTGGTCTAAAGGTAGCCTGTTTCCCTTCTCCTTTACTGTGTCTTTTTCGGATGGTTCTCTCACTATGGATATCTTTAGTTAGGATAGTTTCGCGTTTTATCTCTCTGTACTCTTTATTCTAGAGACATTTCAAATGCTCTCAGTTTCTCAGTTCTATCTGAGGGTAGACTAATGTTCTCCAAACTTCAATATTTTGTTCTAGAGAATTTTCATATACTCTCACCATGATTGTTTCGTCTTAGGGTAGCCACTGTTTTCTCATGTTTGTCTTTTTGACATAGAGTAATGATTATTACATTCTATCACTCCTGTGCCTCTAGTGACTCACCGATGAATCTGAAGGCTTTTAACACTAAATACTGGTTTTCGATACCCGTGCTTGGCATAGCACAGATAGTCCGTTATGTAGCTTTGCGCTGAGCAACAAACAACAGCTTTATTTTAGAACAGTTACATATTCCTTCAAAATGATTGTTTTGTTTTTGGATAGTTTCGTAATCTCTCTCCTCAATGGTTTTGTTCTAAAGTTACCATGCTTTCTCACCCTGGTTTATGGTTTATGATAATCTCATCTCCGTTCACTACCATTGTTCGTGTTAGGGTAGTGTTTTGTCCTCTCATCTTAATTGTGTCATCTTAGGATAGTCTAAGTTTTTTAACCTTGATATTTTTAGTTTTAGCACATCTCATATTCTGTTGCACTGATGGGTTTCTTTTAAAGTAGTTTCATGTCCTACCACATCTCATATTCTGTTACACTGATTGGTTTCTTTTAAAGTAGTTTCATGTCCTACCACATCTCTTTTGTCTAATGCCTTTTACTTTATACAGTCTTCTATATCCATTTTGTTGTATCCTAGGGCAGTATGATGAGCTTTGTTTTCTCTAATTAATTGTTTGTTATAACGAGAGCTTTCATATATTCTCAGTATAGTTATTTTGTACAAGTTTTTGTCTTTACGCTAAAGACCAAAGAAAACAATTTATATATATATATATTATTTTACCTTTGATACTTTAATTATACTGTCCTGGTCTTAGTATTTTGTCTTCTTACTAGTTATCGTTTTTCAATTTACTCATTTTCTTGATTTTTTTAACGCAAAACTAGAATTTTTCTGTGTCATGTTCTCTTACTTTGATCGTTTTTTTTGCATTTATTGCTGTTGATTTCCCCTAACTGTGACTTTTAAAATTCAATTTCACATTTTTGTTTATATTAACTTACTGTGATTATCGTGCCTTGAAATGGTCTTATCTACTCTCTTCCCTTGAGATTGCAATTTTAAGGTAATCCGATTTTTTCTATTCTTGGGTTTTTGTCTTCTGTCCTTTTAAGTTTTGTTGTTGTTTTTACGGATATATATATATTCATCGTATGAGTTTATTATTCCTTTCCCTCGTTCCGTTTGTTTAATATGTTTATTGGAATGTATTTCCAAAATGCATCTCCAAACCTTCGACCTTTTGGGGCTGATTTCAAAAACTTGAATCAAGACGAACATGTCATATATACAAGAACTGGATAGATGTATTGAGTTCTATTTTTTCTATTTTATCAAATTAAGAAATGAATGAATGATATCAGAATATAAAGCAAAACTGCTTCTATTTTAAAAAACTTTTTTTATTCCTCTGGTTTAAAAATAAGTCAGCATCTCCTGAAAAAATGCGGCCTCATATAGCCTGGTGGTTAGGGTGCTCGACTCCCTCTTTAGAGGTTACGAGTTCGAATCCCGTTACCAAACCTACCGTGAGAACGTTATAATGTGACAGTCAATCTCACTTTTTGTTGTTAAAGAGTAACCCATGAGTTGAGGATGGCTGGTGTCGACTAACTGCTTTCCCTCTGGTCCATTATTTCTGCCCCCCAGTGGCACAGCGGTATGTCTGCGGACTTACAACGCTAGAATCTGGGTTTCGATACCCGTGGTGGGCAGAGCACAGATAGCCCATTGTGTAGCTTTGTGCTTAATTACAAACAAACAAACCATTATTTCTAAATTCGACTAGCACACACACTGCCCTCGAGTAACTTTGCGCAAAATTCAACAAATATATAAAATTGAAGAAAACATTTTGATAATGTTTATTAGAAAAACATCTTGTATTCTATTCATACTTTATTATATGTAATTATCAATTCTAGATTATGCGTGTTTTAAGCGCTTTCTATATTGAAAGAAAATGTTATCAATTCATTTTTAAAGAAAAATGAAATGGAATGTCTTGGAGGTAATAAGCTCAATTTTATTGATAACTATTAAATATAATTTTATACTTTCAATCTTTTTTTCATAAAGGTTACTTATCCGTTCACACCTGATGTGTACTAGTCCTATTGTGTTTGGACTGGTTACAAATCTGTCTAATAAAAATCACTAATATTTGGAGAGAAAATTTTGTGATATATATTGTATAGCTTCTATATCAGTTACACTTATGTACATTCACATTTAAGATGCACCAAACATGCTCGCCCTTTCAGTCGTGGGGGCGTTATAATGTGACGGTCAATCCCACTATTCGTTGATAAAAGAGTAGCCCAGGAGTGGCGTTGGGTGGTGATGACTAGCTGCCTTCCCTCTAGTCTTACACTGCTAAATTAGGGACGGTTAGCGCAGTTAGCCCTCGTGTAGTTTTGCGTGAATTTCAAAAAACAAACAAACAAACAAACATGTAAGATGGACGTTGCGGGAAATCATAACAAACATGAACAAAGAAATACGAACAAAAAACCTTAACAGTAATTACTGAAAGTTTTTAAAAACTAATAACGGTAGTGACTTCTTGTTAACCGAGGTCGTTTTCCCACGGTTGGTTGGTGTATAATAGCCTCCACAGCATGACACCGTTCTAGTGCAGATGTTATTAAAGTTTCAACTCACAGCTTCAGATGAAGCCTTTCATATAATGGACTCGTTTTTATCGCCCATTGAAATGTCTGGTTTCCTGCTATTTGTTAAGTTATTTGTTAGTAGGGAAGGGTCAAACTCTAAAGATCGCCAGCTTTTGAAACAAAAACAAGGCAGATGGAGCCTAGTCGACGGTGTTAGTCAGCACGTCTAATTAATTATTCCAAAGTGCTCATTTCCTCATTTAGATAACCTCCTAGCGTTAAAGACTCAAGTTTCCCAAACCAAGGAATTAAACTCGGTAGCTAACTGAATAGACTCAAGTAACGTAATGACTTTCTTGTTCGTTCTTTCTTTCCTTAATTTTCTTTACCATCATTTCGCATATAATTGATCAATCATTATTTCACCATTTACGTTTCTCATCTCTGTCTATCTTATTATCTGTCCTATACTTTCTTTGTTCATAGTTCTGTTTTCTTTCTCTTTATATATATTTTTATTGGGCTCTACTTTTAATTTTCTTCGTTTTCCCTCATTCTATATTTTCTGTTTATCGTTTTTGTTCCTTCCCTATTTTTTTTTTATTCTGGATTTTTCCACAAATATTTCTTCTTTTGTTTTTCTTGTATTTATAAAGTCTTTACAGTAGTAATAAATGCCACTGTTCGTTCTTTCCTTTTCCTAGCTGAAAATTCTAAGACACTTTTAGTCTCATTTTCATCTAGTTACTTCACGTCCCCCCTCCTGGTGGATCAGCGGTAAGTATACGGATTTACAACGCTAAAACCAGGCTTTCGATTTCCCTCGATGGACACAGCAGATAGCCGCTGTGGCTTTGCTATGTATACACACACACACACACACAGATTCCACGTTTTTGTTTAATTATCTTTTGATTTTCAACATATATATTTTTCACTATGACTTTATTCTTTTGGTTTATTCTCGTTATTTTTATCTTCTCCATACACTACTTGCCATTTTAATTGTTTGTTTGTTTTTGAATTTCGCGCAAAGCTACACGAGGGCTATCTGCGCTAGCCGTCCCTAAGTTAGCCAACCACCGCCAACTCTTGGGCTACTCTTTTACCAACGAATAGTGGGATTAACCGGAACATTATAACGCCCCCATGGCTGAAAGGGCGAGCATATTTGGTGGGACGAAAATTCGAACCCGCGACCCACAGATTACGAGTCGAGTACCTTAACCACTTGGCCATGCCTGGCCAGCCATTTTTATAGCACTGTTTACTGTATTTTATTCGACTTTCTTTCTTCAGTTGTTACTGTATCTCTTCCCTCTTACATATTGATTTTATTGCCACCCGCTGTTTCAACTGTAAGCTTAAAGATTTATAGTATTAAAATTAAGGGTTCGATACTTGTGGTGTATACAGTGCAAACAATTTTATGACTGTTTATTTTATATATATTTCTACTCCCTTTTATTATATGGGCCTATTATTGATATTTTGCCTCAATATTAGTTCTTGCCTTTCCATTTACTCGTTGTGCCTGATTTTTTCGATGGAAAACTAGAATTCTTCAGTTTCGGCTTAAAAGCTATTCTAGTGAATAGTAATACACGTGTAGAACACAAACGATATTTTGAACACTAACAAATCACCGGGAGCCAACTAGAAGACATGTGTAGTACTCGCTATATTTTGTTCTACTATAACTTAAAAAATAACATATCTTTATGTTTTGTTTACTGAGTCCCGGGGCTACTTACAACCGTTGGGGCACCTTAAATGCTGATGCATCATCGGCGATTCACAAGCAGATCTACGTGGTGGCGCCCACATCCTCTCCATATAGCTGTTATGAGTTCAGCAGTGAAAGACTAGATGGAAGGCAGCGAATCGACTCTAGGGTTACTCTTTTATCAACGAATAGTGGTATTGACCATCACATAACAACGCTCCACGACCAAAAGGGCGAGCATGTTCGGCGACAAGAATTCGAACCTGCTACCCGCAAATTGCGAGTCGAGCGCCCTAACCACCAAGTCATGCCAAGCCCATCTTTATTTAAGTATAATCATATTAGTGTTTGAAAATTCTTATGCAGGTGGTTTACAGTTAGTTGATCTCATTTGAACAGAGGGTGGATAATGCTAAAGTTTCATTTCATTTCAGGCTAGGGGTACAAACATAATAATAATATCAGAGAACTTGTACTTTCTTGATCATGCATCTCTGTCATCGATCCACGGTAGTTTGTGTCACACCTAAGTAGAAGATTGTTATGGAGCTTTATACAAAATGGTATATTCTGGGTGTTAATATACTCTTACGTATTTATGATAGACATGGTTTGTACTATATCTAATCTAAGATTATGTCATATCACACCAGTGGCATAGCCAGGAAGTTTGTAAGCTAGGGCGCAGGTTAAGGCATTTGGTAGGACTGTAGTACGTACATGTAGGAAAAAAAAATTAATTGAACTGAATTTAAATTGACATTAGAGTTCATGTCTGCGTGAGCCCAGATTTGACTATGCCCTTATACCACACTAAGATTATTGTCTGACTTAACAGTGCGATGTGCTATTCTCGCTCCAGTCCTCGTCCTGTGTAGGCAGCTACCGTCTAAGTTTAGCATCTAGACTGTAAAACGTGCATTGAAACTAGCCAGCTGGAAGAGATATCTCCAGTAGAACAACTAATTTTATTACCAGTGTGTTTAATAAAAAATATGTTTGATAAATGGCAGATGTCTTTTAATTATAGTAAGTACAATGTGATACATGTGGGATATCATAGTTTGAATTATGAGTAGAAGTTTGATTAGAATAACCTTGAAAGATGAAAGAAAAGGATCTTGGTGTTCTAGTCGACCAGTCTCTTAAGCCATGTAAGCAATGTGCAGTTTCTAATGGCAGGACAAATAGGATATTAGGTTGGAGCTACAGAAATATTGAATAAAAGTATAAAGATGTTATAACTTCATTGTATAAGCCATTGGTTAGACCACATTTGAAGCTTTGTATTCACTTTCAAGTGTCTTGCCTTGAAAAGGACATTGAATTGTTTGAAAGGGCTAGTAAGATGAAATATGAGATGAAAAGGTTGCATATGAGGACTGGTTAAGATCTTTGAAATTGTTTTCTCTTGAAAAAAAGAAGAGCAGTGAGGATCTGATTGAGATGTTTAAGATTGTTAAGGGAATTTATAATGTTGATGCACCGTCTTTATTTCTACTTAATGGTGGGAATAGTGGAATAAAGGACCCGAATATAAATTTTGTCAGAGTAACAGTTATCTTTAATTAAGACAGTTTAACTTTTCTAACAGAATGGTTGGAATAAGTTGCCTTCGGATGTTGTCGATGCAGTTAATTTAAGAGAGTTTAAGAGAAGGTTTGATAACTATTAGAATGGTAAAGGTTGGCTTTGAATGTTTTATTTTTTATTTTAAAGCTTTGTTTAATGGATGGAATGGCCTAGATGAACCCATAGGTGTATTGTTGTCCTTGAAATATATGTACAAAAACTAGTATCTGCATTTTTATTTTCTGTCCATGATCAATTTGTTAACTATTTCTTGAATCTGAATCTACTGCCTTATTGTGGATATTTTTATTTAGCTGGTGGACATCAGTGAATTTCAATACTACAGACTAATATATATTTTATTGTAGTGCTCAAGGATTTGTTTTTGCTCAGTTTATTTCGAATGTGCTTCTTTGTTCGACTGAATTCACTTGATACTGTAAAGTTTGTAAATCATTTTCATAAAAGGTTATTTAATAAGACCAAGTTGAAATTATGAAGAGGAGATTAAATCTGTAGTTGAGGTTGAGATTCGAAATTAAAGTGTAGCTAAAAGTAAGAAGGGCCATTTCCTACACTGAAGCTTCCATCAGTCAGGGTGAGAGCTAAATCCACATTCATGACCCATCCTATGGACTGAGAAGTTGATGAGTGGCTAACTCATGATGCAATCACTATGCTTCTATATGGGACAACAAGGCTTCAGAGGTCTAATTGTCATGCCTGTGTCACCTATACGTTAGTCTCTAATGTCCCAAAGATGCCAAGTGCATGAAAGCTCGAACCACTGTTTTGATTGTAGCTTATCTGGTTATTGCATGTAGGAATGCATGTGTTCTGTTTTAAAACAGACTTATCATCTACAAGTTCTAATCTGGTCCACACCTCAGCAGATGCAGGTAGATCAATGGCAAGTTACTGGTGCAGGAGCTTCTGCTAATTTAAAGTAGGTGAACCCTAAGGTAAGGCAGGTAGAACACTCTGCTTGCACCCAGATTTAAGTTTCCTTTGAAGACCACCAATATTGGAAGCACTGAAATTGCATAACGTTCAAAGATGAAGTAATATATCAATTGGAGAGTGCTTGCTCATTTGTAGTGGGCATTTTAAGGAAGAAGAGAACTTCTAGATTGTGCTTGAACATTTGATAGGTGAAAATGGTAATACGTGTGGATACACTACCTTAGCTCTAGATAAATACATAGGTGATTTGGAAAGTTCTCTTTGGTTCAATTTCTAGGTCAAGCTTTTGATTACTAGCAAGTTAACGTGGATAGTGTAAGTAGGCTCAAGTAGAAATGTATGAATCCGGTCATGTTATTTGGCCTGTGTAACCCACCTGTTATATTAAAAACGATGTTGAAGCTTACACATAGAAGAATGGATTACAAGCTTTTTAGATGATGTTTTGGGTTTTGATTAATTATGTCAGACCACTGCTGAGAACTTAAGAATACATCCAAGATGAAGGATTCAAACCAAAACCAGGAAAGCGTGTACGCATATGCATAAAAGTGGAGCTTTCAATACATGTAGTGGGCAGAAATGGTGTGTGATAACAGCAGTGGATAACGGTTTGTTGTAATTTGAGAACAAACTAAACTTCTACAGCTTTCTAAGTTTCACGTTATACTGCTATTGGTTTGTGGCCAATTTCTACAAGGTAACCACAACTCTCCCTACATTTGCTTTGTATGTGCACATGAATTCGATTACCATTTCAGTTCCGATGTGTGTTCAAAGCCCTGATGTTAGTTTATGTGTGTTATGATTGTACAATTATTTTGCCTACAGGTGCCAGATAAAGTTGGTTTGCAGTGTGTAATGGTGTGTGCTGTCTTTATGCTTACAACTCCTAAATAATGATACTTCACCACCGAGATGGAATTGTTTGCATTTATAACATTTGTTAAATGTTATCATTACTATTCAACTGAAATATGCATTAAAAATGGATAAAGAACGTCATAATTCTTAAGCACATGAGTGCCATTGCATAATCACATTGCAAGTACACAACTTCATTGTGCAACATTGTCTGAGTCAAAGTACAGAAACACTGATGGATTGGTTAATTAACTGCTGGTAGGACAATAATTGTTCAGATGATCAAACCCATTCCAGCAGTAGTCACAATGAACTATGAGAGTGGTGACAATTCTACTTATGGATAAACACTTCAAATGACCAGTGAGGAATTTTAGGTAAAGCATTTGAAGGATCCAGACATGACATTGGCACCACTTATCACTTATTTTAAACTGGCAAATGTAGAACTGATGCATGTAATAAGTGGCTCTTCTAAAATCGGTTCTGTGTTAAAAAGGATGTGTTGTACCATTGTTCATGAACTATCATAATCGCTTTGATATAGGTCTGTAACTTGATTCTGGCTGAGCTAGTCTCTTATGAGCAGATGGCGTGCAGATGTGTATTGAATACACAAGGAAAATAAAGCTCTAAGTAAATAATGAGCCTCTTGGGAACAGGTTGCTTCAGGAATTGGAGGCAGAATAGCAATTTTACTCTGGTGACAAGAACGCTTTATTGTATAGTATAAACTCATATACATGATGGCAATTCTTGCCTGACAGTCTATGAGGAGCAGACTAACTGTTCTGATACCTACCCAAAAATTAATAATGACCTTCTAATTGTTATGGCTGGGATTAACCATTTAATTATCAATTACAACGGTCAGTTATTTGGTAAAACAATGACTAAAAGGAACTTGCTTTATTTGCTTCCAAGTTATGAGGTGTTGGTTCATTGTAAAATGTCTGTATAATGTTTTGTGATATTAGCGTAATTATGATGCATTTAGAACGGTCATTTGAATGGAAAATCAATGGTTTAACGATAGTTATGATTTTTGCTAGCAAATTGTTTGAGCAATATTTGACAGTGAGACATTGGTATAATGTTTTGTGATTGTTTATTGGTCTATCTAGTGAGCTGTAATGGCATTTCTGTTTAGCAAACCATACAGTATTTGCTAGATAAATAAAGATAGAAAATCTGATTTTATCAGAGAAGATCTTAGAATAATGACAGGTGATCCTAGTTGTTGACAACAGTTGAAAAGTTTGAGATTCTAATAGGCTGAGAGGACTTTGCAATCCTTTGTTTCAAATTTTTCTGTAACGAATTTGTTGTTATGTATTTATTTTAATATGAACGTTGTTTAGAATAAGTTTATATTTTAAAACATGCGTAGCCTATAGTGTTAAATATGTATTGTGAATATCCCGCCTATTCTCCAAAGTTGTAGAAGATTCTCGAGAGTAAGAATCAACAATATAAGTATATACGTAAACATTTAAATGTAGCTCAGTATTGTTTGTTACCAAAGACTGAATTTTCTAGAAAACCTTCCCACGGCTATAAATATAAACGACGTGACGCGCCAAAGAGGGTATTTATTAATAGTTCGATATAATCAGTGTGCTATAAACTTCGAAAGCTATAACGCTTATCAATCGGAAAACTTAAGATATTTGACCAGGAATATTTATAAATTTCGAACTTTACAAATCGTTTAACTTCAGTGGATTCTCATCGGAAATTAGTATTTTTATGAAAGCATATAAATTTATCGTGAAGAGCTTAGCGTTTGTAACCAAGAGCAAAGCTAGCTAGCTTCCCGGCGAATCTTACTTGCATCAACTCGAAATTAACTCCCTCATCGCAAACCTTCGATAATATATTAAGGGAGTTCCAAACTAGAAAGAAGATTTTATATTGTTTGTAAGTTTGTGAAACTTTTGTTTATAAAATCATTATTTGTAATAATTGTTTTTGTAAATTGTATTGTTGTGTGTATATTAAAACTTATTTGTTTTAAAAACAGTGTGTATCAATCTTGTTGGCAAATATCGTAAATTGATTAATATATCGGCATATGTTTACATACTAAATCCAAAGTACAATTTAATTACTAAATTTAAATTATCAGTTAACTCAATTTCAGACCATTTGAAATTCCAATACGTAATAGCTCAAATTAAGTTTCTTGGCGAATGTTGGCAAATATTTGTCTGTATAGCTTGCAGAGTAGTCTTGCGCATTAGCTCACACAATCTCATTCATACCCAGTCAATGCAAGAACATGTCTATTAGTCTAGTAGGTACATAGCAGTCTAACAGATGACCAGTAAATAAGTTGTGCATTAACACAGCATATAAGTTAATATTGGGTGTAGAAAGTATGACAGAATCTGTATAATTTTGCTAGATTTGGTCTGAGTTATTATTTTTTTTTTGGTAGTGGGTTTTCTGTTGCATAGAAGGTAGTATTAGAGATGAAATTATAGTAACTTCGTGTGGCTACTGTGTTGGACTGTATGTATATACATATATATATGCATAAATTTTGCATTGACAGTAAAACAAAGTGTGATATGGGTGGTGAGTTATAACAAAAATGTTATTTTCTGCTGTTGTTCTTCAATGATTGCATTTATTTTCTTTATTATTATTGAATATGTAGCTGCATTCCAGAATGGAGGAAGAGCAGCTACAACTGGTGTTGGTTTTGATGGTCATAGAAATTGCTGTTGATTGGTGACATCATTTACTAATATCATACATTGGTTCAGCGGTTCCCAACTTGTGGTACACATACCCCTAAGGGCACACGAAGACCTTTCTGAAAGTACACGAGAACCTTGAAAAAACATTAAAAATAAAATATACCCCTGCCTCAAACTTGAAGAGCAGTCTCGGTGGGTTACTAACGCATTCTAATAGCCAGCAGCATTCAACGTTTGCATACTGTTGACCCACCTTTTAATTATTTGCTTTGATTCATCCGTTTAGTAACATAAACCATTAAGAAGTTTTAGCATATTATATGCGTCAGGGTTTACGCTGGCACATAGGTCTTACTGGTAGTATGCGACCTTAAAAGGTAAGGTAACACTGCATTAATTTATATGAGGCATTGAGATAAATATGTCTATATCTTGATGCATAATTATTAATGCTATATGTAAACTGGCTTATGTTTATTCAATTATGTCAGCAACCTAAGATACACAAAAGACAATATTTCGTTCAAATAAAGAACTTAGTTTGAATTTTGAGATGTTTATATGTTCGATAAAGGTTACTATAGTCATAAACATAGACCAAAATTGTCAAAGAAACAAGGTGTTTTTTCGTGCTTACTGGATATTAAAAAAATACTTGTTTTGTTCCTGACTGGACCATTGTGTCATTTTTCACTGTACAAAGTAGTTGTTTTTTTTTAACGAATTTTACACTGACTACATTTATTTGAAGTATTATTACATGGGTTTTTTGCTGGCTGTACGAATATAGCTCTGAATTTATCTGTGCATTCATGCATAATTATATTTAGTTGAGATAATATACAATTTGTGTTAAGGGTTTGTTTGAATTTATGCACAAAGCTACACAATTTGCTATCTGTGCTCTGCCCACTACGGGTATAGAATTTCGGTTTCTAACGTTGCAAGTCCGCAGACATACCGCTGTGCCACTGGGGGGTTGTGTTAAGGGAAGTTGGTCTTGCAAACAGACAAGTTATGAAATATTCGAGTTTAGAAATCTTAGCTACTGATTAACTAGTAGAAGTCTTTATTTTAATAATGATGAAATTATATTGGTATACAGTTCTTACTCTTCTTTCTGATTGGAAACACAACTTTGTTTTAGCACCAAGAGAATGAAGAAACCGAGATGTATGAGAAGTGGCTGAACACATTGACCAGTGAGCCTATTATATGATGCCGATATGGTCAAGGGTCTGGTTAATGTTTGTATATGCACTGACCCATAGAAGCTTTGTGTATTGAACCCCCATAGGTACTTGGCACAAGCACATTCTTGTAGTATAGGGGTGAGTGCATATGCCATACTCACTGTGAGATGTAACTTGTTAATACATCATTCAGGTTAGCAAGGTTTCCTAGAAATATGGATTGTGACATAATTGGTTGTGATCTGACATTGCCAAATGAGCTTCTGATCTATTAGAGGCTTTGCTACAAAAATGAAACAGTTACTGTCAGTTAACCTTACTACGTACACGATAGAAAATACTTGCTTTCCGCTAAACCTGACTATACTAAGCTTATTTGAGTGCAAGTCATTCCTGGTAAGCCTTTTGACCTGAGGGTAGAGGAACTCATAACAGGGGAAAACCTCTTCCATCAAATGAGGTAGAAAGAGTGTAGCAGTTGAAAACTGATATATTCTACCCTTCTATAACTTAGTAAAGAAATTATCCTTACTTTGGTGTTTACAATTTTTATGCAGGTTTTTTGCATTTAGCTGACGCCTTTGTGAACAGGATACGGATAGTTGTATTAATTCTCGCATCAGACTAGAATTACATGATATAGTGACTATCTCATATAGTTTATTCTTGTTTGGAAATGCTTCTATGTCATTGCCGCCTGGGATGTGGGTCGTGCTCAATTGGAGGGGTAGTGTATAGGTTTATGCAAGCTAGTATCAGCTGAGGGTTAATTCACCTTCAACATTTGTAATGGAAGTGGTCGCTGAAAAAAGTTATTTAGAATGTGCCATATTACACTTGGGCTTTAGTCGGACTTAAAAGTACGATATGGACCTTGTGAAAGAGCTTAACTTAAGCCACATGACATCTGTTTGTGGCGCCATGCTGGAAGAAAATGAATAGCATGATTAAATTATACTGGCTGTTCAACGAGTACAATTACCAGCGAAAAATACAATAAAGTCACATTTTCAAATGAATTGAATCATTTCAATAAATAATATAGGACATGTTTCTTAGAAAGATTTTCTTTAATGAAAATAAATGACATATTTGTTCCATAAATCAATGTTTAACGGACTGAAAGACGCTAGAGTACCTAGGACTAACATGGCGGAGTTACAGCACCCAGACATTTACAATTATCTAATAAATTTGACATAAGGTTACACTTGAAAGACTTTGAAGGCCTATAAAGGACTAGATGCCTATAAATACTTTATAGCTGGCTTTCTAAAGGAGCTCAGTTTAGATGAATGTGACGCTTGGCGTAAAAAGTAGTTCTTTATCAAAACAGGAACAAGTATAATCAAACCAAAGCACCCTAAGCCAAGTATATAGTTCATAGATATTCTTGTTAATACTACAACTACTGTAATTTCTTTTATCACAGTTAGAGTATAAGCAGTACGCTGCAATATCCATACCAGTTAATGTATTAGTCCACAATTTATCATCAAATTCTATTGGTATATGCTACTTCCATATATAGAATCCAGCCAAAACTCTCGTCCAATAAAATTCTGACACTTGCTTCATAAAATATTTCCATTATGAATGCATGAGTCTCAAAGTTGTTTGAAAAAAGTGCATATGCTATGAGTACAATACCCTCTTGAAATATTATTTGATACTTTTAAACTGTACTTTCAATACAAGTGTGATATTTGAATAAGACTGTTTACTTTTATATTATACCCTTTTAGTGTGAAATTCTGAAACAAGTTTACATAAACGTCCTGTAATTATGATACAGCCCGTATAATTCCAACTTTACCGTCTCCATGTGAAAATCGTTTTATTCTTTATTTAAAATTTTTTATCATTTATGAAGCGTGCGGTACAAGATTATTGAAGTTATTTTTAAGCACAAAGCCTCACAATGGGCTATCTGTGCTATGCTCTCCACTGTGGGGAGCGCCACAGGAAGAAGTCAATTTCGTGATACATTTGTATCGTACTTTATTATTACACGACGAAGTACACTATGTGCATATAATACTAAAATTAATTAATTCAGAATACATACGTAATAACAGTTTCTTTAAGAAATGAAATAAATTCCGTATTCTTCATGCATTGTACTTGATTATTAAGTTGGAAGAAGTAAGCTTAATTTGTATATAATATTAAAAAGTACAATTGTCTTGTTTTTTCTCAGTTCTTATCATAATATGAGTTTGAACTTCTCAAGTACATGCTTAAGGGAGAAAAACATTATATTTTCCCTATTCAACGGCTTTAGGCCCGGTATGGCCAGGTGGTTAGGGCGCTCGACTCGCAATCTGAGCGTCACGGGTTCGAATCCCCGTCACACCAAACATGCTCGCCCTTTCAGCCGTGGGTGCGTTATAAATGTGACGGTCAATCCCACTATTCGTTGGTAAAAGAGTAGCCCAAGAATTAACGGTAGGTGATGATGACTAGTTGCCTTCTCTCTAGTCTTACACTGCTAAATTAGGGACGGCTAGCGCAGATAGCCCTCGTGTAGCTTTGCGCGAGATTCAAAACAAACAAACAAACACTCAACGGTTTTATTAGAACATCGAGAAGTACATTTTATAGATAATGAAATGAATTTCGTAGTGTTAAACGACTGGTTAATCTTCAATCGTCTAAAATAAAGGTAGAACTTGAAAATAAATGTTGCATATTGATAAACAAACACTTACAATATTTCAACATTCAGCTACGATACACTTATCGCAGGTATTGTACAAAACGACATATCTTTTTTTTTTTAAAAAAGAAAAGTCGACACTTCACATATGTGGATTCTCTATTCCATCTAATATGTCGTTACCTATTTCTAACCTGAAGTATGTGACGTCACATGAATAAGTCCTATTCCTTTATTTTTACTCTAGCCCTCATCCTGTGCAGACGTCTATTCTCCGGGTGTAGCAGCCAGACTCGCCGAAAGGTACATTGAAGCTTCCCAGCTTAAAGAAGTACTCCAACAAAAAGCATTTTTATGTTTACCAAAGTGTAGTTAATAAAGATTTATATTTTTATTGCATACTTTTCTTTGAGTTTTCCTTTGCAATCTGGGTCCTGTTTATTGTAGTTACTTATCTGTTGGACATCAGTGAACCTCAACACTACCCCATTCATTCAACTCCTACTCCAACCACCCTATGCAGCCATCAAGTGTTTTATGTGCTAGCTGATACTTAGAAAAGTTACATAGATACGAAGGCTTAGGCATGGTTTTTGTTTGTTTGTTGTTAAGCATAAAGCTACACAGTGGGCTGTCTGTGCTGTACTCACCACGAGTATCGAAATCTGCTTTATAGTGGAATGAGTCCTCAGACGTACCTAGGTATAGTTATCCCTCATTTTGAGCTGCTGATCATAGGGCAGGCAACTAGTTAGCAGCATCCATTGTCTATGCTTAACTCAACACCGGGATTGGTTGTCGTGGCTTTATTATTAGCAAACACAGCAGAGTATGAAGAGCAAAATATTGCAGTGCTAGCCTTTACCCTCCCATCAGAAGTCCGGGACGTTATCCACTAGGCCACGACTGGGTTCTCTGAAATAAATAAGGACTTATATATTTCCATATAAATTCTTTAGTAAACTGTTTGCTGAGTTACTAAGAACTCACTTTCTATCCTAAACACTTGAGATAAAACTGAACCCTAAATGTATGATAAACTCGAAGTTTAATGAGAACAAAAACTAGCAAGAAAAAATATCGTGTAACCCGATGTACAGTAAATTGAACATAACTAAAAAAACTGCCCTACAGTTACCAAAGAAATGTGGTTCTTATTTTTTTCATCTGGCAGAAAACGCGTCAGGGAACATAGAAGAGTTACATAGGATACAGAAAATATAATTTACGTTAGCTATTAAACCACATAGAAAAACGTAGTTGATTTAATATAGAGAAGTGAACTATTGTTGTTTATTAGATTCTACCTGATGTAACATTTCAAACGATGATTTTTTTAAATGAAGATTTATATCAAAACCAATATATATCACAAAACAACAATTCAGATATCACTAAAAAAGATCCAAAGCCCTATGTGATTTAAATTTTGATTTACAAAATTCAATTACAGTTTGCTAATCTTTCCATCAACGCGATAATATACACACAGATTGACTACAGACCTAACATACGTAACTCTTCTACGCCATTCTTTCCTTGTTAAATAAAATCAACGATTATACCGAAATATTAAATTTTGTCTCTTGTCAGAGCATACTAGAAGTTGTTTTTGCAAGTCTGTACTTCCATATATTCTATCTTCCCAGCCGGTCTTAGCAAAAACATTTTGGCCTAATCCTCTGTCGTTCACTACTTACGCCTCAGTAAAACATGCATAAATTTCATTATATTAGACGCTTGTTGAATAAACGTATATAAATATAAGTAACTGTCGTTTTACGCATGACGCAAAGGTATGTTCTGAGAATTATTAGACTTGAACAACAGGAAAACAGATGTGCCTATTCCATTATAAAATATCACATTTTTCTAAAAAGTATTAAGGTTTTAAAACAGAAATGGCAAAAAATCTTATATAATTCACAGCAGGCCCTTTATGGTTAAATGTCACTATAGACACCCCTTTTTCCCTATTCGTTGATTTTTTAATTAAATTGAATGGCTTAAAAATCCAAATTCGTCATTACATTTTTTATAATAACAACAACAACAACAGTTAAACATTTTAATACGTCGTTTTAAGAGGATCTAAATTACGAAATTCATATATATTACATAATTTCTGATAGTTACAGACAAAACTTATGTTCTCCCTAAAGCCTTTATTTCTCAGTTTTACTTATTTACTGTGATATTTTTAACCCTAAGCCTTCTTCAGGTATTTTGAGTATTTTATCAGCTAGTTTCAACAATATCGTTTTAAATTCATTTCTACTGACTCTGGCTACCCAGTGGTACAGCGGTATGTCTGCGGACTTACAATGTTAGAAACCGGGTTTCGATACCCGTGGTGGGCAGAGCACAGATAGCCCTTGTGTAGCTTTGTGCATAATTAAAAACAAACAAACAAACTACTGATTCTAGTAAATTAATTTCTGCCAATGTTGCCTGTTTTAACAGTTATTGATAGATATACCATTTAATCTGTTCGTCTACATGTTAATCAAACACTTGTGTAAGCCGGATTAAATATGTCTCTTAATAAACTTCTGTACTAACCATAACATTTATTCTACTACTGTTGTACGTGGCTAAGGTCGACTTTTGTTTTCCTCTAGTTTAACATTAAGTCGGTGGTTATGAAATCTTATTTCTATATAGCTTTATACATTTCCGTTATATACATATTTAGAATAGGCTTTATGCTTTAAAGGAGAAATAAAAAGACTGAAATGATAAGGAAAAGTGTAGACTTCCCCTCATATATATATATATATATATATATATACACACACGCGCGCGCGCGCAGTTATTAATTTTATCGAATTTCCGATACATTCGAATACTTATCATCCAATTTTCACTAGCTGGTGTCTTTTTTTTTGTATTTTAAACTACTATTTCATGGCAATGCATTTGATGCCAAAATACGTTGTGAATGAACCATTACATAAAATAATGTACAGCTTATATGCATGCTCCGTTGCGATGCATCAACATTAAGAAATAAATCATGTTGACACTACAACACTGAAGCTCTTATCGTTATCGTTAAGTTGCACCACAAGAAAATAGATGGAATCATGTTGCAGTGAACTGCTAAAATATTCAAGGAAGAAAATGAAATGCCATAAAAATATAAATTAAGTCTCATCGTATTACGTGGAATAGTGGTTAGTATGACCGGATTGTGAATCTGAGAGTACATGGTTCGCGTCTCTTTGCCGCAAAAACCCGTTCCGCTGTTTGGGGTCTTTAAATGACGGTTAAAATCCCATTATTCGGTCAGAAAAAAACAGCATAGAGTTGTCGAGGGGTGCTTTCCCTTTAGCCTATTAGTTCAGAGATGGGGATAGCTAACACAAATAGTCCTTGTGAGCTTTGTGAGAAAATTCTAAAAACAAACAAGTCATTAAA
Source organism: Limulus polyphemus (assembly GCF_000517525.1). Lineage (NCBI taxonomy): Eukaryota > Metazoa > Arthropoda > Merostomata > Xiphosura > Limulidae > Limulus > Limulus polyphemus. The sequence continues at coordinate 133,144 of NW_013665763.1, forward strand.
CTACAAGAACTAACACTGGACAACAGAGAGCTATGGCTGCAACAAAAAACAACAACAACAATAACAAGTAATACTCCTAGCGAATCCAAATATTAACTGCATTTTAAACGCTGTCGAAATATTAAACATTGTTTTCGTGAACGTTTATTTGCTATTCACAACACTTTATCTGTGTATTTTCTAGAAGCCTTTCTGTCGGTCTATGTCTGTATTTGTCTGTCTTTGCCTGCACATATTTATACGTGTATATATAGTTCTTAACCAATAATTAGCATAATTATCTATTTTAATCTATCTACATCAGTCTTATCTGTGTTTGCGTGTTGGATTATTTCCTTTTCGTAAAACAAATATTACCGAAAACTTTCTCAACAACTATTAATCTAGTATAGATTATTTATTAAACGACGGAAATCCTAAAGCGATTTTATTCATTTTCAACAAATACTGATCCACTAAAGTCAGTTTACCTAACAACCACAATTCTCTTATTGTATCCTTACTCTTCATTGCCTATTTACTAGCACTCGCAAGAAACTTTATTGAGAATTTACAAATAAAGTTAGTCTAAAGAAACGTTATCTTAAGTCTATATCAATCACTACACTCCTATTTTAGTTTGTTATTGCTGTATTTGTTAAATGTTTTATGCATATGAATATCTAAAATGCTTTGGTTGCATTTTCATCGTTAAGGCTCTTCATTCAACGTAAATAACTATTATTTAACATTGTGAAAAATAAGTTTTTCTTCACTGGTCGTGCAAGACCCGCGTAAGCAAACCTATAACCTCATCAATTAGGCTAGAAGATTTGAATTTTAGATGAAATTCTCTTAGGGTAGGTGTCTAGTTTTTAATGAAGGCAAACAAGTTATTGGTCCATATATCAAGAGAAACACAGGAGCACTGAAGTGTGCACTTTATCAAAAATGTGTGCTTCGCCAGGCAAAAACTTCGTTCAAGGTTATTCGAGTTTGTGTTGCTTTGTATGAGGCTTAAATGTCAATCAGGAATGATATGTTTAATTAATTTTTATTTCACTTACAATCCCATTCTAATTAACATTAGTTCTGTTTTAATGACTAAAAACAACTACTGATACAGGTTTTATTTATTTTGTATTATTAAAGTGCCATAAAAGAAGAAAAGTAATTAAAAGAATAATTCATGACTTCAAAGGAATTCACATATTAAATTTCAAATCTGACACCCTGAGTAAGCGCCAGAACTCTGAAAAATGATCTTCCTGAGAAAGGATTAAAGTCTACAAGCTACAGAAATATTGCTTTAGAAGTACAAAGGGTAAACTGGGCTATGTTTCTGGTCTCTTACTTCCATGCTTTTAAATTGTTTGACTGTCTGTAACATTGCTATAAAAGTTTTGATGTGCATGTGTGGACGAAGTAGTTTGCTATATATTGACGAGGACAATCATTGATTTTGTTCCTTCCAAGACTAGTAATAAGGTAAAGGCTCCTTGTTGTAAAGGCAAAAAATTGTTTTATGACATAGGGTATCTTGTGATTACATTTGATCTGTTAATTCAGAGTACAAGCACGTACGTATTTTGAACTGAAATATAACTGTCCACGTCGGTATGCCTGTCTCGAATTGTTTGTGTGGAAGTTTTTTGGTCATGGTCATACTAGAGGAGTTTTTTAGTACAGGCTCTCCTCCTTTCAGTTATGGAGTCCTGGCGCAGCACTTTTGTCAGTGCGAAGTCCAGGAGTTTTATGAAAATGTATGTGTAGAAATATTTGAAATTATGATTGTGAAGTATCTTAATACACAATTATAAGTATGGACAGCCTTTAAAAGCTGTTAAAAAATATAGGCCTTAAAGTTTAGTTGATCTGACATTTTATAATTGGGGTTAGTTTCCCATTATATATTTACGTAGGAAAAACAAATTTGTTCTTATATGCTTTTAATTATGTAATGTCTGTCCAATATGGAGACATTAAAAATATGAATGACAAGTTTAGATAAAATTAGCTAAGAAAGAGGACTGAACAATGTAGTGACTTCCCAAATCACAACCTCACTTTATGGGCATGATAAAGTGAATTTAATGAAAACATAAGTATGGATGAATGAGAAAATTGTAATAAAATTACGTTTGGATTATCTATCATAAAATCTTTGAAAAGCCAGTTACAGCTCACGGAGTTAGTGCATTTAAGATATTTCGAAACTTCACTTCACTGTGTGTAAATTCTTTAATCAAGATACCTTAACAATTATCTGTGACTGTGCTCCGATTTATCTTTCTTTGTTGGAGTTCGGGCAAAACTAAACGAGGGTCATTTGCGCTAGTTTTCCTTTTGAAGTGATAGACGAGCAAACATAATCCAGCTCAAACTCTTGGATTATTCTGGTCAGACCAAATAGTGGGATTTGACCGTCACTCTTATAACGTACTCACGTTCCTATTTTTATTATTATTATTTTTTTTTGGCGGTAATGGGACATGAATCACGAAACCTGAGCTGCACAAGCCGTCACACTAATCATTGGCCCGCACTCGGCGCGACTATGTTTCGAAGAAAATCGACAGATTCAGAGACGAGTTGTGTCAATACGCGATCATTTTTGTCTCATAACAAAAACGTTCCGTTCTTTAAATGATCCAGAAAATATCGTAAGTTGAGTAGTCTTTCATTAATATTGTTATTCAATTTATTTTCTTCTTACAACCTTTGGTTTTGAAATTACGAAATTTGACTGTAGTTTGTTATATACATTTTTCGAAAATAAAATTAAAACAACTAAAAGCCTATTTCATACAGCAAGTTGGGACGCTGTAACAGAAAACTTGTGTTGTTGCAGTGTATTCAGTTGAACTATGTTACAACATAGACTGTTATTATACCAAGTTGAGTTTTTGTTTCAGTGTGCTAGTTTGTATATTGTTATAGAGCGGGTTAAACTGTTGATAGAGAGAGAGAGAGTTAATATAGTATCTTGGTTCATTTTTGTAGAGTGAGATGGACTTTTGGTACAGTTTGTTAGCCTATTGTTATAGAAAGGGAAGGATCGTTGGTACTGTGTGTTAGTTTATTGTAGTAGAGCTGTACGGAGTGTTGATAATACGTATTAGTTTATTGTTATAGTGCGGGTTAAATTGTTGGTACAAAGAAGGACTTAATAAAGTATGTCGGTATATTTTTAAAGATTGGGATTTACTATTGGTATAGTGTGTTATCTTATTGATATAAAATGGAATGGACTGTTAATACGGTGTGCTAGCTTATTGTTATACAGTAGGATGGACTGTTGGTACAAAGAGGGAGTTGATAAAGTATACGAGTTTATATTTATAGAGTGGGACGTACTGTTAGTACTGTGTGTAAACTTACTGTTATAGAGCGAGATAGACTCTCGGTAGACAGTTTTAGCTCATTCTTATATTCTTATTGGTACAGTGTGGTAACTTATTGTTATAGAATGAGATAAACTTTTTGTACAGTGCGTTAGCATGTTATTACAGATTGGGATGGGGAGTTGGTTATATGTATTAGTTTATTATTATAGAGCGGGTTAAAATGTTGGTGCAGAGAGGGAATTGATAAAGTATGTTGGTTTATGTTTGTATAGTTTGGTACGGTGTGTTAGTTTCTTGTTATAGAATGGGATGGAGTGCTGGTACAGAGAGAGAGTTAATAAAATTTGTTGGTTTATTTTAACAGAGTGAGATGGACTATTGGTATAGCGTGTTACCTTATCGGTATAGAGTGGGATGGACTATTGGTACAGTGTGTTAATTTAGTGTTATAGAGCGGTATTGAGTGTCGGTAGTATGTGTTAGTTTAATACTATACAACGGGTTAAACTGTTGATACAGATATAGCATTAATAAAGTATGTTGGTTTATTTTTATATAGTGGGATGAATTCTTGGTACAATGTGTTAGTTTACTTTTACAAAGTGAGATGGAGTGTTTATAATAAGTATAAGTTTATTGTTACAGAGCGGGTTAAACTATTGATACAGAGAGAGAGTTGATAACGTATGTTGGTTTATGTTTATATAGTGGGATGGACTGTTGGTGCAGGATGTTAATGTATTTTTATAGAGCGGAAAAGACTGTGGCTACATTGTTAAATGTTGTTGTTATAGAATAGGATGGACTGTTGGTGCAGGATGTTAATGTATTTTTATAGAGCGGAAAAGACTGTGGCTCCATTGTTAAATGTTGTTGTTATAGAATAGGATGAACTGTTGGTGCAGGATGTTAATGTATTTTCATAGAGCGGAAAAGACTGTGGCTACATTGCTAAATGTTGTTGTTATAGAATGGGATGGACTGTTGGTACAATGTGTTAACTTATTGTTATAGAGCGTGATGGACTTTTGGTACATTATTTTAGCTTATTGTCATAGAATGGGGTGGATTGTTGGTATATTGTGTTAGCTTAGTGTTATAGAATGGGATGGAATGACGGTGTAGTGTGCTATTTACTGTTATAGTGTGGGATGCACTTTTGGTATAGTGTATTACTTTATTGTTCTATAGTCGGTTAAACTGTTGTTTCAGAGAGGGAGTGGTTAATGTATGTTGGTTTATGTTTATAGACTGTTAGGTTTAAGAGTTATTATTTGGTTTGTTTCGTGGTTTAGTATTTATTGATTATTTGCTTTTCATAACAAGAGAGTTAAAAGGCGATAGTCATGACAAGTTTGGTTGCGTAACTCGGTAAGAGTCGTAGGTTGTGTGTCTATGGTTCAATTGCTGTAGTATTGTTGACGCCAAGTTACTTGAATCTTCGGTGTTTTTCTCGTTACTTTAAGTGAGTATTATTACATTATAGTGTCGCTCACGTAGTTCATAGAAAGTTCGAGGCCTCAGTGAGCATTTTATAAATATAGGCGACCAAACAAGCGCAAGTCAAGTGAAGTTCAGTCAGACAAAAGCTAGAAAACGTGAAATTAGCCGGTGTGTGAGTGATCAGCCATAACGGGCGATATATTAAACTGAGTTTCGCAGTTTAATAGAGATAAGGAGAATGATTTGTCTTGTCAAATGGTGTTCTAAAGTAATTGAACCCGTCTGTGTGGACTTTGACGAAAGGAGACAAATATTAAAAGTTCGAGACTAAACTTTGGTAACCCTCGAAGTGACACAAGTGAATTTATCGCAGATTGTATAGTAAGAAACAGAACAGAAAAAAATAATTCGTTTTGTCAATTGGATTCTAAGGTAATTAAATCAGCCTGTTGGACTTTTGACAAGGAAAATATAATTATTTAGAGTTTTAGATACAACTGTGATATCCTATAGTGTAAATAATTTTTGTACATACGTTTGACTTGTTTCGAATATATTATTTTAAAATAAGTGGATTGTGTGCTATCCATTTATTTCTCGAATTTATCGCCAGCAAGTCACAGACACCTATTGTAGAAGAACCCCAACCTACATACTTAAGAGTGGGATTAACTGCTGTTTCAGTAACTTAGTTCACTGTTATAGTGGAATGGACTGTTCAAACTTCTTGTACTTGGTACTGCCATAAAACCTGAAGCTTAGTAAGTTTAAATTGGTTATTGGCATGTTTGTTGATGAAGGTCAAAACTTTGACTTATACATTTCCCATGGTTTTATAATGCCTTAGTAATATCTTCAAAACTATTTAATTATTCCATGGATCCATATTTAACAGAGAAGTAAAATAGTATTTTCTAAGTCACTGTACTAGTGAAATCGATCAATGTACAAAGTACTGACGTCAAAAGTAAATAAAACACTTTTTTCTATTTGGTTCTATTAACTTGACACCGTAGTCAAATTCAAACAATGTTTACAGAGCATCATTGACAATCCACGAAGCTCGTATCTAATATCATTCTCTTTCTTATGTGCAAAGGTTTGCTTGAAAAAGATTTCCGAAAACTAGAAATACATATTTTGATTCTGCACTATAAAAGAAGAATCTGATTAACTGAAAGTAATTAGTATCTCTTATTGTTTTCGCTGTTTAGTGTTGCATGTTATAACTATGAATAATTCAAGGGTTGGAAACGAGCTGTTTCTACCTTGAATCTTGTAGTAGGTTAAGCTTTGGGCTCTAAACAAAGTTTATATTCAGATTCAGTGGCGTTCTTATTTGAAAGCCCGGCATGGCCAGGTGGTTAGGACCCTCGACTCACAATCTGCGGGTCGCGGGTTCGGCTCCCCATCCCACCAAACATGTTCGTCCTTTCAGCCGTGGGGGCATTATAATGTGACGGCCAATCTCACTAATCGTTGGTAAAAGAGTAGCCCAAGAGTTGGCAGTGGTTGGTGATGACTAGCTGCCTTCCCCTCTAGTCTTACACTACTAGATTAGGGACGGCTAGCGCAGATAGCCCTCGTGTAGCTATGCGCGAAATCCGTAACAAACAAACAAGCAATACATCACTGCTCTTAATGTTGCACCTTGTGAGTTTTGAATTCGAATTATTAATTGAACAATAATACCATCTGCTAATGATTGAGAAATGCTTTTTACTCAGTAGCATGAGTACACATGATGGATCATGCAGAAAAATAGTAGTGTACGGCGAGGTGGAGGTGTTACTTTTGTCTAGTTAGTCCAAGGTTCTGAATAATAGTTTTAATATGCATAGTAGCAATGCCCATTTTGTTACAAAGAGTGTTGTAGAACAGAGGATTTCACAAACATTCCATTACGTGTGGGTATTATCTGTTGAATGGCAACACGGAGGCAGTATTTAGAGATTTCCAAAAAATAAGAACGAGCTGTATGAAATTTGGAAATCATATTTGTGAGTAGTAAAGATAAAACACTATGCAAGGATTCGATATTCATTTAAATAGCGGCTGAAAAAGTATTTGAAAAATACTCACCTGGCAGTGAAGATGTAGTAGGAATAATGGGTAGATTTGATTCGGTATGGCGGAGAGTGGTGACTGGATGGCAAGATACGACAGCAGCATAGGAATGTTTAGAAACATCCCATGGAGGAACTGCAAAAGCAGATGCAAAAAATGTTGTCTTGAGCAAGCAAAAGAATTCGTGATAGGGAAGTTACTGTAGATGGAAAATATTCCTTGTGCTCCACGGTTGGAATAAGGTTTGGGTGAATGATGACTAGGAGGTGATCAAATGTGCTCTACAAACAACGACATATGACAATGTATCCAGGCAGTATAAATACTTCCAGAAATACAAACGATTGAGAAACAAAAGTAATTAAAGTTTTTAAACTGTATAACGAGCAAAAGTGTAACTGAAAATAATGGAACTCCAATAATTTTCTATGGCTGAACATGTTATTTAAAATATACCTCTGTGTTGACTCTCATCTATGCATCCAAAAAAGTCTTATCTGAAAATTTATTTTCATATATGCAGTATAAAACTTTAAATGTTATAGTTTAAATGCTGAAAGTTGTTGAAACATTAGAAACCGATCTGTAGTAAAAAACACAAACCACAGCTTCTACATTCCTCCTACTTTGTCCATTTTGGAACATAACCAGAAAGCACTTCAGGTCTTTCTTTTGTCTCCTACAAGTCACTGCACAAGAAGACTTTCGTTCAAAACCAGAACTAATTAGGTGGACTGGACGATGAGAGACAAAAGTCTTTCTAAAACCATAGATCTGAAATTTTTACACACCTCTGATCTAGAAACCAAACGAATAAAGAAGAATGTGGAAAAAAAACATTTGCATCTTACGTGATCTTTATTAGAAATGTTAGGCCTATTAAGCTCTTATGCTTCACCAGCTTTCGACTTTTAACCATACCTTTCTAGAATATTTTCTGGAAACTGTACACTTGTTTGACCTATTCAAAACTTTTTTAATTCTTCGTAAAAATTGACCTTGATAGAGAGAGAAGACTACATATGTTTATTTATCTATATGATACTAACGTGTTTGTGAATTCAGAAAAGATTGCTGTTGAATCAGCAACATGTGGTATAAATGACTCAACCAGTTTAGTTTTCTACAGAGTCTATTTCAGTACAAAGCTGTGTTGTACATTAAACGTCAATCAAACACAATCTAGTTAGACAAGAAACCTGTTCATGTTCGTTCAACCAGCTTCTGACACATGTAATTGACAAGAAGAGGGCTGCACAGCATAAACGCACGTGACAGCAAAACCAAATAATTGTTCTTGTTTTTTGTATCGTGCCAACTACATGAACGATAGCTAGTTAGAAAGATCCCAGTTATAAAAACTGAAGAATAGATATTTTTCATGTTTAAAACACGGGAACTATATGATAAAATACTGAAACAAGAATGTTTCAAACTACTATCGTATACATTTTTAAGTTTCGTTCAGGATTGAAGCAACAACTAATCTGTGTAACATGAGTCAAGCCACGGGCCATTCTTGAAGTGATATAAACTTCACATGTAAGAAACGTTTTTTAAATCGAAAAATCGAGTAGTTTGTTATTGGTTCTGTTATGGCTTTAAATCAGATTGAGAAAGTGGAGTTGCTTTTATCTAAGTCCTAAAAGCGTCGGCAAGTAAAAGTGTCTGTGCTCAAACTGGAGTTTCATGCCAAGAAGCCACAGAAAGAATGAATAAATGTATATGTGATTAAAGTAAAAATCCAAGGTTTAATTCTAACGGCTTAGAGAAATATTTATTCTCCAGAAATTAAACTTAGATATGCTTTTGAGGAACTGGAGAAACGAGAGTGCTCTGAACTTGAACTTAAGGCTTAAAAGTAACAGCTTGAAGATGTATTTTTTATTTCAAAAATTCAATCCAAAACCTAAAAAGGCCTAATTACAAAGACTTGAAGAAAGGTTTGTGCTTTAATTCAGGCTTAATGTGAAGACTTAAAGAAATATTTGTTTGAAACTTGAATCCAAAAGGTAATAATGAAATACATTAATTGTTTATATATAACATATTCTGATTTTCAAAGTAATAAGTCCAAATTCAATTTTAGTTTTTTATACAGTAGTTAAATACACGTCACCAACACACATGCAACCGTATTAATCATTTCTTGCCCAGCTTGACCTTCTGTTACATTCACATTCGAGAATCTAAATTCTCATACGTAAAAAGATTACATAAAAATAGAATAAATGTGTACATATTCATTATACAAACAAACATACACGGGTATATATACATATATATAACAAGTTTGATTTGAAATGTTTTATGAAAGTATTACCGGGTAAAAAATTTGCCTTTTTTATCTGTATGAAAATTTCCACATCATATCTGGCCAGACTTTATCCAACATCAGTAATTACGTAACATGGTATTAACTCTTCAATAATAAATCAAACAAAGAAAAGCTCTTGAGATAATCTACAAAATCACTCGGGAAAAAAATAATACAATAGCTAGAAATCTGTATAGTGTAATAATAGAGAGGCTCATCCATATTCTTAGAGATAAAAAGTACTTTTAATACATTACCCGAGGAACTTCCAAATCGCGACTTCGATTTTAGATATAATAAACACAGAGCTTATCTGTCCCTTGAAAATACAGGTTTATAAAATAAGTGAGATTGAAAGATGCATCACTAATCTCCAACTATGTAAGTGAGATTGAAAGATGCATCACTAATCTCCAATTATGTAAGTGAGATTGAAAGATGCATCACTAATCCCCAACTATGTAAGTGAGATTGAATGATGCATCACTAATCCCCAACTAAGTAAGTGAGATTGTATGATGCATCACTAATCCCCAACTGTGTAAGTGAGATTGAAAGATCCATCACTGATCCCCAGCTATGTAAGTGAGATTGAATGATGCATCACTAATCCCCAACTATGTAAGTGAGATTGAATGATGCATCACTAATCCCCAACTGTATAAGTGAGATTGTATGATGCATCACTAATCCCCAACTGTGTAAGTGAGATTGTATGATGCATCACTAATCCCCAACTGTGTAAGTGAGATTGTATGATGCATCACTAATCCCCAACTGTGTAAGTGAGATTGAAAGATCCATCACTGATCCCCAACTATGTAAGTGAGATTGAAAGATGCATCACTGATCCCCAACTATGTAAGTGAGATTGAAAGATGCATCACTAATCCCCAACTATGTAAGTGAGATTGAATGATGCATTACTAATCCCCAACTGTGTAAGTGAGATTTAATGATGCATCACTAATCCCCAACTGTGTAAGTGAGATTGTATGATCGTCACTAATCCCCAACTGTGTAAGTGAGATTGTATGATCATCACTAATCCCCAACTGTGTAAGTGAGATTGAATGATGCATCACTAATCCCCAACTGTGTAAGTGAGATTGAATGATGCATCACTAATCCCCAACTGTGTAAGTGAGATTGAATGATGCATCACTAATCCCCAACTATGTATACATAGACGAGTGTTATTGCTTTGTTTCCAGTTTCTTCGGTCGTCTTTCTCGTGAAAATATCCATTATCTTTGGGGTACGGCTGGAAGCATGTGGACCTTCATTAGCTTAAATCCTTGCTTATTACTTGTTAATTGAAACACGAGATATGCCCAACTTTACTGCTATGACTTCTATGGTAAAAGGGTTCTCTTTTTTAGCTATGTTCTTCTTTTCTTTGTGGATGAGGGCATTGCTTCGGATTCGCTTGAGGAGTTTGGTTTTAGACCCTTATTGCTCTCACAAACGCTGTACTGTGCAAATGTTCCCCTTCCTTGGAGAATAGCGAGGTCTCTCTTCCTTTGGTTCTCATTGTTTAACAGCCTCGTCAAATAAGAGGCTGTGACAAATCCTCTAGCTATAAGGTTAATCATAGTGGCGTTTCACTGTCAAACGGTCAGGAATTTTCCGTGAATCAAGTATACAAGTTCTAAGTTTGTCGCCTGTGGCAATAAAACAACACTTTAGACAGTAAAGAGAAAACGGATGACTGTATGTTGGTAACACGATGTCCTGATTAATAGGATAAAGTAAATAAACAGCAGAAATTCTCAAGTGATAAGTAAACCTTCCACCATTGTTTAAAGTTGTTTGGCCCTCATAAAAGTACCTAAATGATAGTTGATCACATTATCTAAATGGGTTGCTACTAATGTGCATTATGTGTAATCAGATTTGAGTCTGAACGTAGCTAATCTAAAACGACACTATCCAGTTTCCTTCAGAATGAATTTTACTGTACAAGCATATCATGTCGTTCGGGATATTTAATGCACGATTAGTTTGTAGTTTAATGTTAATATTTTCTTTAGTAGTTTGTTTGTGTGTGTGGGCTGTGATATACTGGAGTGAAATTGCAGAAGGAAAAAAAAGTTATTACTTTTGTGAAGTTTCAAGATTTCTGTCTTAGTACAAGACAAAATGTTTCTCTTGTAATTATTAAGTTTACACCAACGTAATGCTTCTTTTAGGATAATTTTTAATGGAGCAACTAAGGATAGAAATATATCGTGAATGCCTTGCTCTTCTATACCTTATTCTTACCTTCCGATTTTATAACCATATATTCATAACAAGTTTTTATGTATATTCAAATGTTAAATAATTTCATAAAAAACATGTAATAGATACTTAACGGTAAATCACCTTCATTTTCGTACTATATATTTTATTGCTTTCTGTTTATCTCTTTCAGACTATACTGGTTAATTTTAGTTTTCCTCTTACAGTTTTGATGTATTAAACCAGAATCTTTATCACTTTTACCTAGTATTGACGGGATAGTGAAGACTTATGCAACACTCCGGAATTTCTTGACATTCAACCTGTCTTGAAGTGTGCAAACAGTTTTAAATAATTCCACGTACTCCACAATCCATTTTAGAGACATTTCTTCGAGGTAGTCACGGACCTTCGCTGACGTCACACTCCCCAGGTGGCGTGTCCTTCACACAACAGGTTCTTTCAATTTTTGATGGCTCTTTTTTTTTAGTCATGCATACCTCTACTCTTACACATTCATATCTGTAAATAAACATATAAATTCTAACAGAGCATAATTTATGATAAAAGCTTTAGTCATAATTTTGTGAACACAAAAAAACCATACATACCTTTCAAAAATTTCCTACTGTATAATAAACACAAGTTATTACATAAATACTAGCAACTACCTGTCAGCAGGCATACTCTAAGCGTTTAATGTACGTCTTCAAGGATTACCCGGCATGGCTAGGTGGTTAGGACGCTCGTTATAACGTGTGGTCAATCCCACTATTCGTTGGTAAAAGAGTATCCCAAGAGTTGGCAGTAGGTGGTGATGACTAGCTGCCTTCCCTCTAATCTTTTACTGCTGAATTAGGGACGGCTAGCGCAGATAGCCCTCGTGTAGCTTTGCGCGAAATTAAAAACAAACAAACGTTTTGAAGGAGCTTAGCAGACACTCCTTTGAAAAAAAAAAATTGGAAAGGGAATTCTAACTGTGTACAGTTTTCAGATTAGTTCGAAATGTGCATAATACTTTCATACTGGGTACATCACTTTACTAATGTCCGCGCTTTACACTTTCTTCTCATTCCGAGCTCACCCCTGAAGAAAGAAGAGCTCTACTTGATAAAGTAGAGGAAAGACAATTAGTCATAACAAAATCTTGGGTTACTCTTGACTGGCTGAATAGTTGAATTTGACCATCACTCTTGTAGCACACCCACGATCCCAAAGTGCGGGGCGCGTTTTTACAGTTGTTGGATGTGATCCATAAACCGTTCGAATCACATTCCGGGCTTGCGCCACTTCAATGGCTAAGAAGGTAGGCCTACTTCTGAAAGTACTCTTATTATCAGGCTTCTTATTCTGTGGCTCCATACCATAAGGCCATGGATGATCTATAAGTATTTATGATCAATTCCCACTATTTGACCAGACAAGAATAGCCCAATAGTTGGCAGTTGGTTATTGTGATTAGGTGTCTTCCGTCTAGTCTTTCAGTTCAAAATTATTGACAAGTAGAAACCTTTAACCGAATACTGAAAATTATTTGTGGTTTTGCAAGTCTATAAATTATGTGGTACGGACTTCTTAAGTTCCTATAAATCAATCGAACTATAAATATGGAAATCAAAGTTTTATGTACTTGAAGATGAAACTCATTAAAGAGAAGCCACGCAAACAGACAACCTGTAGGAATCAAACTTGTTTGAAAAGAGTATATATATATATATATAAAACAGGAAAAGAAAACATTAGATGAGCCTTGAACTCAGAAGCTCGATTTTTAGTTCGGTAACCACAATGAGCGTTATAAGAAGTACATACATGTCTCAAGTGGACCACACATGAGGTTGAAACTCCTCTATTATAGTCTTTCATAAACTAAAACCACATTTAATTTTTGGGATTAATAATTATGTGTTGTACTTTTTTTTTCTTCTCTGGATCCTTGTGTTCAGTGTTTTGTCAAGTCTCGGAACCCAAATGTGCAGAAATGGACACTGAAATTTCTACTTAAGGTTAATTTTTACCCTTCATAAGGTAAACAACACACACACACACATATATAGTAATAACTATTAAAATGTATCTAGGTGTAATGAACTTGTAAAATAAACAACTTAACAATAAAATGAACGTGTGATATAGTCAGCAGTTCTTGATTGTAATTTGCTGAGCTACGGAAATATTACTGTGATTTGGTTCCTTTCTTCTCAACTGATCAGCATGTTCTGCAAGGGTGAAGGGTATTACTTGTTCATCTTCAACATGTTTTGTTACCTTCATTTCTTGTTTATCATTCTACTTACCTCTTATGTGTTTACGTCAACATTACGTTTTTAAATCATGGGTTTGTGTAATAATAGTCGATTTCTATTTATCATACACATTGTGTAGCTTGTTATTTTTCAACCTTACAACACTATTAGTACATAAATCAGAACACCTCCTATTACATGTGCAATCTAATGTACATGTATTCAATTATTCTATAACTAAATTGTTAAACACCGCATGTAGACAGATAGATTTCTCTTCAAAACAAGAACTATATAATTTGTAGGTTGAAAATACTTTAAACTTTGGTTTGGTTTGAAGCTAAGCACAAAGCTACACAATGGGCTATCTGTACTCTGCCCGCCACGGGTATCGAAACCCGGTTTATAGAGTTGTAAGTCTGCAAACATACCGCTGTGCCACTGGAGGACACTTTAAACTTTGAGCTTCACTCCTAGGGTAGCTAAATCTTCAACCACAGTGGTTTATTTGTGTTATTGCTTTCTTAGTGCAAAGCTACACAATTGACTATCTACACTCTGCCCACCACGAGGAATTAAACCCAGGGTTTTAGCGTTGTAAATCTGTAAGTTTTTTGAGATACCGGTCTTTTCAGCGTGACAGACTATAAACGAATTTTTACATAAGATATCCTTAACTTTAATTAGTGGCTACATAATTATCACAAAGACCTAAGCATCTATATAATCTATAGTTCAACCCATGTGCATGTGAAAATTTGTCGAAATGAGTGGCCAGATAACACTTATATGGATCACATCTGCTTTATATCAGTCAAAAACTCAGACTTAACTAAACATAAACGAATTCTTTACCTATTGAGATTAAAATGTCGTTGTTGTTGTCGTTTTAGTACAAAGCTGCACAATAGTTTATCTGCATTCTGTCCACCGCCAGGAATAAAATCCCAGATTTTGGCGTTGTAAGTCCAGAAACTTACAGCTGACCCACCGAGGAACGGTTAATAGTTTTTATGAGAATTATTTATGGATCTTCAATTTAGCAGTCTGTTTTTTTCATTTCCTTAACACAGAGTCAAATAGATTTCCTTTGAAATTCAGGTAAAAGTCCTGTCCCTTTACAAATACACAGACTTACGCAATTATGTAACATTGCTTTTTTGTACGTGTTGGGACGATAACAATATTAAAAACAAATTCAATACAAGCATAAATGGGTCTGACATTCGCTTTGATTATGATTGACTTGACTTCCGTCAATCCTTGTGCTACAAGTTAGATTCTATCATCTCACACTGTATTTTAATTTGAATTTATCTGAACATTTGACTTGACTCATAGGCCCGGCATGGCCAGGTAGTTAGGGCGCTCCATTCGCAATCTGCGGGTCGCGGGTTCGAATCCCCGTCACACCAAATATGCTCGCCCTCTCAGCCGTGGGGGCGTTATAAATTGACGGTCAATCCCACTATTCGTTTGTAAAAGAGTAGCCCAAAAGTTGGTGATGATCAGCTGCCTTCCCTCTAGTTTTACACTGCTAAATCCGAGGACGGCTAGCGCAGATAGTCCTCGTGTAGCTTTGCGCGAAATTCATAACGAACAAACAATAAACTTGGAAAAGTTATTTTTCGAACAACAGTGAAAGCAATGAGTCCACCATTCTTCTCATTAGGTTAAATGTAAATTATCCCAGCAAGTTTTAGTCTATGTTCTTCAGTAAAAGCGACACACTGCAGTTTAGGAGAAAATTTAACATATTCTTTACCAGCTTTAAATATGAGCATAGGTCCACACTGCAAGTTTTTCTTAATGTGGTCTGAAATAATTACTGTGGCCTTTAACAAACATATACATATCTCAGTAGTCTTACATTGCTAAATTAGGGACGGCTAGCGCAGATAGACCTCGTGTAGCTTTGCGCGAAATTCATAACAAACATACAAACAAACCTGACTCATTTTACTTTACAAGTATCTCCTATTTCAAATTGTTTCAATTGTTTACATTTATGTGCGTGTTTATCACCCGAGCAATACGAGTCAAAATTAACTTAACAATACGTGTCTCTTTGTTAGTTGTATCTGTTTACTTCCGAAAAAAAAAAAAATCGCGTCTTTTATTTTAATTTCACACAATTAATTACGTATGAAATATCCCTCTTTTTGTTGTTGTTGTTGTTGTTTTTACTCTCATTTCGTTACCTGACGAGGTTTAATTTTTATTCTTACTTTTGCCCTTTGTTTTTCCGAAGTGGGCTGGACGCGGCCTAGTGATTAGCGTGTCGGGCTGCCGATCGAGGGGCCCAGTGTTCGAAGTATAATGCCACTGAACACGCAACACATTTTCAACTAGTCTCCTGTTAGGTCAATGTTAAGTTTAGGGACTTAAAATGTTAAAATCCGGGGTTCATTTTACCGCGGTGAATAAAGCCCAAATAACTTATTGTGTGGCTTTACACTAAAACAAACAAATAAGCCTTCAGCTATGGGCGCAGTATAACAATGACAGTCAAACCCTTTATTCGTTATAAAGAGCCAGCCGAAGCGCTTTGGGCAGCGAGTACTTTTACAGGCTGCTTTTTATATGGTCAGTAGTTCAAAATTATAGAACCTTAGTGGCCATAAAGTGCCGCTCAAGTGGAAAATTCCAATCTCCGAAGTAATGTTATTTTTATTTTTTCTTGTTCCCCAGTGGGACAGCGGTAAGTCTTCGAATTTACAACGCTAAGATCAGGGGTTCGATTCCCCTCGGTGGACACAGCAGATAGCCCGTTGTGGCTTTGCTATAAGAAAATACACACATTCTATTTTTAGCTTTGCTTCACTGGTGCTCTTTCTTTTCATTTAGCTTTTTCATTATATTTTAGAAACGTATGTCTGCGGACTTATACTGCTAGAAACCGGGTTTCGATACCCGTGGTGGGCAAACAAACAATGAAGTTAAGCACAAAGCTACATAATGGGCTATTTGTGATCTGCCCACCACGGGTATCGTTGTAAATCCGCAGACATCTTGCTGTGTTACTGGGAAGGGGGACTTTTCGATTGCAATATAAACTTGTGTATAAGTATGCAAAAGGCAAATGATAATGACATAAGTTATTTCTTAAGTACCCGTAGTATATTTTCGTTAAACGTTATGATGAACTTTACAGGGCATTTTTTTCTTAAGCATAGTTTTTATTAGGTTTATTAAAATATAACGTTAAAGACCTGAACCTTTTCTGTTGATCTTTCTGCTCACATATTATTCAACGGTACTCATGATATTTCTATAAATCTTATTCTAGGATTATGTACAGCTGTGGCTTGATGGAAGTGAGTAATATTTGGTTGACATACATTAAGAAGAAGGTTACAGTGAGGATCAACGTATTTCATTATAATGGGAATTAATGAGAAACTCGTGAGATAGGTGTCATAATAGGAATTAATGAGAAACTCGTGAGATAGGTGTCATAAAAGGATGTGTGTGAACAGCTTGATATATATTTTGGTGTATGAAGAATTCAATGAATACATGATAAAGTGCTAAGACAAGATCAACGCATGTGTTTCTCTCTCCCTATTACATATGATTATGTGTATGTAATCCAAAGAAACGTTACAACTATTTCAAATGTATTTATAACAGCAACAGAGTCCAGGTGTTTCTTTAAAATCAAGCTGATTTCCATCTTGAAGGATGTTCTTCAGTTTTCAAAAAACAAAATCAAAATACGAAATTTTATCTTTAATTATCTTAAGATAATATCCTGGTATGTTTCTTTCTTAATACCTATAATGCATGGACGATATATCTACGGCTTAATTGTTCGATGATAAATCCACACGTACGTGTTTTTAATATTAAAGATGAATTACTTGCCAATAATTAGTTTTTTTGATGAAAGTAATTTCATCGTCAGAGAAGAAAAAAAAAAGGTACCTTTAATTAATTCATCTATATTCTTGAACTTGAGAGGAAAATAAAATGGGTAGAGTCTGGAGTTCCTTTTAGTAAACACAAAAATGTCCAGTTACTTTACAAGTATAACATTATTTCGGTTTACTGATGAAGGAAATTTAAAATATCTGCCTCTGTAATCGTTTTAGAAATTATTTGTTTTAGATTTTTCTCGATAACAAGAAAAGAGTGGTTTAGGCTAACATTGACTACAAACTTTTAAACTATTGCCTAACTTTCTCCTTAATGAAGTCAAAGCGGTAAGCTTCAAAGCTTATAGGCCCGGCATGGCCAGGTGGTTAGGGCGCTCGACTCGCAATCTGAGGGTCGCGAGTTCGAATCCTCGTTTCACCAAACATGTATGGCCATACATACATCTATGGGTTTGTTGGTTATTAAGGCAAAGTTACATAGTGCTCTGCCCACCACGGGTATCGAAACTCGAGTTTTAGCGTTATAGGCCCTCAGACTTCCCACTGAGTCACTAATGGGCTAGACATACAATGGAATACTTTTTACAAGTAAGTTATTTAATCAGCAACAACAGTACGACAGAAACAAAGAAAACATAAGCCGTAGGGTCGTTATAATGTGACGGTCAATCCCACTATTTGTTGGTAAAAAGAGTAGCCCAAGAGTTGGCGGTGGGTGGTGATGACTAGCTGCCTTCCCTCTAGTCTTCCATTGCTAAATTAGGGACGGCTAGCGCAAATATCCCTCGTGTAGCTTTGCACGAAATTCGCAACAAACAAACAATCAAAGCTTATAAGTCTAAAATTTGGGGATCGATACACATGGTGAACACAACGCAGATGCTCCATTGTGTACCTTCGTACAAAAACTCAATAACAACAACTTCATAGACAGCTAAATCGTCGGTCAAGTTTTGTCTAAGGACCAATCTTATGATAAGATTTCACAATTTATTTGCAAAATAAATGAAAATGATTGTATTTATAAGTGTTAGGTTAATCTCTCGCAGTGTCATATCATTTTCTCATTACTTCTCTTTTTCGCACACTTAAACAGTTTCAGCTAACAATACTCGGAATTCCTCTCTATATATCATTTTGTGATATGTTTCTGAGAAAACTTAATTTTATTTTCGTGCGCTTAACGTGCCTGGGCTGTGAATCAGAGGATTCGTAGTTTGCAACCCTTACCTGCAAATACGTGCTTTGGGTTTTGGGGACGTGATTTCTCTGTAAGAGTGGCAGTCAAATCCCACTTTTCGATCAGAAAAGAATAACGCAAGATTTGGCGTGACTGCTATTGACTAACTGCCTTTCCTCTGGTTTATCAATTAAACATTAGGGACAGTCAAAAGCTAATAGTTATGGTGTATCTTTGTACGAAATTCTGAAAGGAACATACTTTATTCTGTGATATGACAAGTTGTTGAAATATAAATAAATTCTTGGAAAATTAATTTTAGAGCAACTTGTTATAGTAGTTACGATAATTAATTCTCAATTTTAAATCGCCCCCCTCCACCACGGTGGCAGAGCGGTATTTGCGGATTTACAACACTAGAATCCGGGTTTCGATACCCGCGGTGGGCAGAGCAAAAATAGCTCATTGCGTAGCTTTGTGCTTAACTTGGATTAATTTTCAATCAATCATATTTCATTAATAAATTAATTAATAAATGGAGAACATTTTTGAATGGCTAAGTTCGTCATATATTATGTCAATAACCAGTATATGGGTTTGTTGGTTGTTAAGGCAAAGTTACATAGTGCTCTGCCCACCACGGATATCGAAACTCGAGTTTAAGCGTTATAGGCCCTCAGACTTCCTACTGAGTCACTAATGGGCTAGACTTACAATGGAATACTTTTTACAAGTATGTTATTTAATCAGCAACAACAGCACGACAGAAGCAAAGAAAACACGTTTAATGAATTTGTCGGTATGTTCTCATTCTATCTTCAGTTTCTTTCTACAGAATTAAAAGTGCAATAAAACAAGGTAATAAACAAAGCTTACATTGAAAGTATTGCAATATTTGTTAAAAAATAAATACAATTAAAAATGAAATTGAAGTAAACTAGACCAAGTTTAGTTCCACAGAAGTACAACGGTTACTTAAGTTCAGAGAAAATTAATTTAATTAGGAGCTCTCTTTAAAACGGAATTCCGTGTCTCTGTGGCCTGTTGTTAGAATTTGAAAGTCAGATAAAGCAATTTTATGATTAGTGGTTTTACTGTGTGAGCGAATAGCTAACGTAGAGGAAAATGGTAATTTTTGGCCGTTTCTGTGTGAAATACCCATGAATACGTACAGTTAAGTTTCTTTCAGTTTTGCCGATGTAAGTAGCCTTAGGCCTAACATAGGCAATCAACAAGACAAATGGCTAAATAAAATATAATAACGTAAGAGAGAAGAAAGCATCATTGTCTTCATTTTTTTACTTTGGGTTGTGTGTGTTTAAAATTAGTAGTGTAGTTTATTAATATTAGAATAATGTTGTTGAGAAACACGTAACAACGTTGTCTTATAATTGCTTTATTATTAACAGATACAGTGCTGAAAACAACAGAAACGTACAATGTTTCGGGATTTTTCAACAAGTGTGAATTTTTAACATCATATAAAATTGCTTGGATGTACATAGAGTGTTTATATATACGTCCTAGAACAATGTAAATGAAAAGGTATCGCTATTATTATATAGAAAATACATCTTATGAAGCTTTTTCAATTCGTTATAGCCCGATATGGCAATAGGTGATCATGGCACTCGACTCGCAATCTACGGGTCGCGGGCTCGAATCCCCATCTCACCAAACATGCTTGCCCTTTCAGCCGTGGGGGCGTTATAATGTGATGGTCAATCCCACTATTCGTTGGTAAAAGAGTAAGTCCAAGAGTTGGCGGTGTGTGATGATGACTAGCTGCCTTCCTTCTAGTTTTTCACTGCTAAATTACGGATGGATAGCGTAGATAACTCTCGTGTAGCTTTGCGCGAAATTCAAACCAGTTCGCTATTAATTTACATTGTTTCAATATCGTAACAATTATTTTCAAAATTAATGACTGCTGTTTTAGTCAACCGGATATATGGAATTTTATTTGACAAGTAACTTGTTCTATTTTCTTCACTAAGTGTAAGCCTCATATTCCGCTGGGTGCTAGTCATTTGAAACTTTAGACTAAAGATAATTCTCAGAAAGAAAACGTTCCTGAAATCCCATTTTTGGTTTTTAATCAGTTAGTTAATTTATTTTTTGTCATTTTTCACTACTTTCAAATGGAGAACTGAATTTTCTCAGGTGCCTAATAAAGTGCTTATCAAGTTCCATCAACAGCAACAACGAATGTGTTCTGTGTGTACTGAATTCGTTCCTTTTTTAAGTTACCTCAGTAGCGTTTTTCCAGGCAGCTGGGTGAACGCCAAGTGTTCTTGTGTTATTTCTGGTAGTAAAATAATTACAGTGTTTTATATTTGGTTTAGTACCAATAACCGACGTGTTTTCTTGTAGTATGGTAAGTACCAATAGTCACTGTATCTTCTTATAGTAGAATAAGTACCAATAACCGACGTGTTTTCTTGTAGTTTGGTAAGTACCAATAGTCACTGTATCTTCTTATAGTAGAATAAGTACCAATAGCGAACGTGTTTTTTTGTAGTTTGGTAAATACCAATAGTCATTGTATCTTCTTATAATTGGATAACTTTATCAACAGCGAACGTGTTTTCCTGCAGCTTTATAAATACAAATAAGTACAAAATTTTATAGGTAGTTGGATGATACTGATGGCTAAAAAAATATATATATACAGCATGTTTTAAGCGGTAGAACTTAATATCCATACTTTTTCTGATAGTTGGGTGAGAAGCAGTAGCTAAATCACTTCAAAGAGCCAAAGCTCACCTGAAAATAATGAGTGTTGATTAAGAGTCTCCATCATGTTTTTCTACTTACTTCTTTGCCTTGGGAATAATATGACTATCCGTCTCATATAGAGAAATCGTATTTAAATCTGTGGAACGACAACTAAAAGGGGTTAAAATAATCTAAGGATCCTGAGCTGTGATAAATGCGTTTTGAAGTGTTAGGCTTTTGTGAAACAACGCTCGTCTTTGAGTGCATCAAGTCTGCTGCGTAGTTGCTAGCATTAAAGATTTCAAGCTTTTAGACTTAATTTTTTTAAGATATCATTTGTTATAATAACGACATTGAGATGACGTCAGGGAAACTATGTTCTCAGCAGTCTAAATGCGTTGTCAAGGGAACTTATCAATACTTTAGTTCAGTGCCGGCCTTAATCTTTTAAGGAAACCCAAGATAAGCGATTGCTTGGCTTCTCTCTTTTCCACACAAGTTAAATAATGTAGTAGTTTAATCTGTTGAGTTAACAGATAGGCACATAATATGAGCCTTAATTATAAACAAAGTTCTTTGAGGGGAGAAGCCCTTTAAACCGTCTTCTTGCATGCTACGTTTCAGTGGATTGTTTGATCTGATTACCATGCTACATGTCCGGGACCTCGCTTTTGCTAAGTTCGGCACTGTTTTCTTTAAATAATCGTAAAAAAAAAAACAATGTCGTGCCGACTGATCCTAAAATTGTAAGTTCCTTAAACGAGGTAAAAAATCACGACGTCTTTCCTTCTGTTAAAATGATGGCATTGTTCTGCTTGGTTTGCGGTTTATCCAACAGTAACCAGACAATGTGTGCCTTCATGGCCCTGACCTGCAGTCTACATAAAAGCATGATACATGCGTGTTATTTCTGGCTCAGTCAAGAAAGTTAACAAATACTAAAACGTTAACATCTCACCGCTATGTTCTTTGTGACGTAATGAACACTTTTGAGAGAATAATAGGTACAATCATTACAAGAAGAAAACATTTTGGAGACGAACTTTTAAAACTTTTTTTTTCGTCATGCACCATCAAAACGTGGATTTTGTGACGTTTACCCGCGTCATAAACACATCACAACACATAGTTAGCACTTAGAATTACGTTGCTCTGCCATTGAGATTTTGTTTTTGTATATATTTTAAGACAAGTATATCATATTGAAGTGTTAAGCCTGTTTCGTGTAGTTATAGCTTATTCTCATGTTGTTGTTTTATTATTATTTTTTAAAGTTACGGCTTACACTATGTGTTTCTCTTTTGTTCCCCAACGGCTAAACGGTAAGCTTTAGAGCACCAAAATCTAGAATTTGAGGCTCAGTCCCCGTGGCGGACACACCACAGATAACTTATTATGCAGATTTGTGCTAAAACACATACATACAATAATTAAGGTTTCCCTCTTTCTCATAAAGTTTTGGATTACTCTGTATGTTTATCCCTAGATCATGAAATTATGACTTACCACATAACTTTCCCTGTGGCATGCATGATAAATGACGGTTTATTCCGTTTATTTTTAGTGCAAAATAAAATTGACTTAATTTCGTGTTTTTTTTTTCGTTTGTGTGAAGAAGTACTGGCTTATCCAGGGTGTTTTTCTGTGTATGATAAATTTATGACTTAATCTGGGTGTTCCCGTCTGTTTAAAAAAGTACTAACTCATCCCGAGTGTTTTTCTGTGTATGATGAAATTTTGACTTAGTATGTATGTTTCTGTTTGTGTGAAGAAGTACTGGCTTATCCAGGGTGTTTTTCTGTGTATGATAAATTTATGACTTAATCTGGGTGTTGCCGTCTGTTTAAAAAAGTACTGGGTTATCCTGGGTGTTTTTCTCTGTATGATGAAATTATGACTTAATATGTATGATTTTGTTTGTGCATAAAATTAGTGGCTTATCTTGGGTGTTTTTCTGTGTGATGAAGCTGAATTTTATATATGATATCTTTTTCATCGCGTTATATTAAAAAGATACAGTCGAAGTGTGTACTATAATTCCTTTTAATGTTTATCAGTATTTAATTGCTAACCTCTGTTATATTTTCTTTAACTCAACAAAAGTAACGAATATTTGGTACAATAAACCTTCTGTAATATATATAGGTTTGTTTTAGATCTGACAAGGTCTGCAAAATCCGAAAATTAGCAGAAAAAATTGAGTTTAACTTATCAAAAATCTCATTACAACGATTGTTTACCTTGTTTTCTCACCATTCAATAGATTGAGTCATTTAATCTATTTCTCACCATTCAATAGACTGAGTTATTTAATCTATTTCTCACCATTCAATAGACTGAGTTATTTAATCTATTTCTCACCATTCAATAGACTGAGTTATTTAATCTATTTCTCACCATTCAATAGACTGAGTCATTTAATCTATTTCTCACCATTCAATAGACTCAGTCATTTAATCTATTTCTCACCATTCAATAGACTGAGTTATTTAATCTATTTCTCACCATTCAATAGACTGAGTCATTTAATCTAGTTTAAAAAATAAAGAAGAAAGTGTTTTTGTTTTTATTCCATGAGACCTTGAATTAATAAAATTATTACTTTTACACAATTCTTTTACATTTTGTCTCAATACTTGTTTGGTTTAGCTATAATTTTCACGGCCTGATATGTGTTGAGTTTTTATTATCGTATTCCATTGTATTATTTTGCTTT
Source organism: Limulus polyphemus (assembly GCF_000517525.1). Taxonomy (NCBI): domain Eukaryota; kingdom Metazoa; phylum Arthropoda; class Merostomata; order Xiphosura; family Limulidae; genus Limulus; species Limulus polyphemus. The sequence continues at coordinate 157,258 of NW_013665763.1, forward strand.
AAGTCTAGCTTTAGGCAAAAGATAAACTACATCCGGTGTCCTTTAGTTTTATTACCACAAACATTTTGATTGCTTAGTTACAAACCATGTTATTGTTGTCTGTCAGGAGCTTTAGCCCACTTACTATTTCCAGGTCCTTTTAGGTCCTAGAAACTAGGAGGAGGAACTTCTGAGGGGTCCTTGTCTGGCTAGAGTCAGTGGATTGTTTTTGTAAAAATTTAATTCAGCATACTGTCTAGTTTTGAACATAACTTATTTAATTTTTTTTTTCAAATTATATTAATTAACTGTCTAATATCCTTTGTGAATTGTTTTGACAAATAATTTCATAATCAATATGTAAAGACCGAAAACCAAACATGTTTTAACTATGGGGGTTTGAGTCCGTTTTACAGTAACCTAAATTAAAACCCACTTTCATAAGACAAGTGCCGAATTTACGATCTTAGCGGTGGCTTTATTAATTTTGGTTCATTTTCGCCAGCCATGCGGGCAAGCTTCCCTCGCTACAATATATCCCTCCGCCAGGGAACGGTTTGGTTTTTGAATTTCACGCAAAGCTACACGAGAGCTATCTGCGCTAGCCGTCTGTAATTTAGCAGTGAAAGACAGCTAGTCATCACCACCCACCGTCAACTCTTGGGCTACTCTTTTATCAATGAATAGTGGGATTGACCGTCACATTATAACGCCCCCACGGCGAGCATATTTGGTGGGACAGGGATTCGAACCTGCGACTCTCAGATTGCGAGTCAAGCACTCTAACCACCTGGCCATGGTCAGGGAACATGTTAAGATTAAAATTCCGAAGAACATCATTTCTAAAATTAATTTATCTGATAAGAATGGCATTTCTTTTATCACAGTATAGGAAACTTACGGTTAGAATTAAGTTATACCACCAGATTAGCATCACTTAAAGAAAAAGAGATCTCATTCCAAAAAAGTTAAAACAAACACAATTTTTCTTATTTAACTATACCAGCAATGTTTCTCGTATAACTCCAAATATATTTGAAGCAAATGTGGAAATAACGTATTAAAAAAAGTAAAAAAATCCAAACTTGAAACGAAAAATTGTCTTGTTCTTTCACTACTGTTGATGTTGACAAACGAAAAGATGTTTTAAATGAAAATATGTATATATTATTAGGGCCTCTAATAAGATAATATAGACTAATATATTAACTTTCTGATCAAATAATAAATTTTCATGTTATTTTGATTCACCTAATGTTGTATGCGTAAAAACGGATTCAATAGATTAGGAAATGTAAGGGTAAAGCCTACTGGACAACAGATATAAAACGAAATATATATATATTTGAACGATTTGAGAGAGAATGGTTAGAATAATGAATTTTAAATTTATCCTTCATTATATTTTGCAATTAATCCAAAATTAATACGAACAAACTTAATACGACAGAAAAACTGCAGCCACTTATTGAAATTATATGCTACATTTTCACAAACACACGCCAGCGAAAGGGTTTACTCTTAACAGACATTATTCACAAAATCGCACGAAAAAAATCTCCAAAAGTATTTCATATGATTTTTAAAGTACATACTAATAACTTCTGAATTATAATTTTATTAATTCCAAGCTGAACTTAACACAGAAATTAAGAAACTGCATTTTTTTCTCGTTCTAGTGAACCTGGAAGTAGTTTAACTAAAACCTTGCCCTTTTTGCTGACTCTTAGAAATACATAAGGTAGTCGTGACACGTGCTGATGAAACTTAAATTTTAATTAATAATGTGATTTAAAAAGTATACTTTTTCTTTTTTCTTGAAAATGATCTTGAATTCTCGTTTCTGGGATTCAGCGCAGCACAGTGGCTCGTTTTCCGTTACCGCCCCCAAAAAATTTTAAAATTGCCCTCTACACTTTGGGGCTATGGTGCGTTGTATCAGTGACGATAAATTCCACTATTTGGTGCAACAGCGGTAGCCCAAAAATGTGGAGGTGGGTGGTGTTGACTAGTAGTTACCCTTCTTCAGATCACTTTAGAATTATGGACAGCTGGCGAAGTTACCCCTTGTACGTGTGTAACTTTGCGCAAAATTCAACAAACAAATCCTCCTTTATGTGATTAAGTGTAATGAGGCAGAATATAAAGAATAAAATGTATGAAACATATCAGCCTTTATGAGCCTTTGTTTAGTAAATAACTTTCTATCTCTTGAAATCAATAATTTATCTAACAAGTACAAAGAATTATATTTCTTTATTTTTTATGTGGTTTTGATATGTTAAGTAATGAAAACAAAAATGCCAAAATTATATATTTGATTTCCAATAAAAGTATTTATTTAAGTTACCCTTCTGATCAGCAATATAAAACAATAATGGTTCATAAATTATGAAATAATGTGTAAAACTTTCAATAACAAAACATATCTATATCGTGCACTGGAAATTAGAGATAAAGAAATTCATAATTTAATAACTATTTTTTTAACTGAAACTATAGATTTCAGAGCTGGCGAACCTGGTTTGAATCCCTTGCAACATCAGAAAAAATCCTTCCCACTCTTTTAAACTGTGGCAGCATTATAAGAGTGGTAGCCAGTCCCTTAGCGCCGATGGATGGTGACAGTGTTCTGTCGGCTGTTTGCCTTCCCTCTGATCAACAGTTCAAAATCAGGGACGCCAGTAGGTAGCCTTAGTAGTTTTACCATAAATATAAAACCTAAATCCAGTCCTTTAAGTTGGACAAACAATGATATCAGTAATAAAGTGTTTGAATGTTAATCTCAGGATAGTTTTAAAACCCCCATCAACAAACTGAATAAAATATGAAATAACATTGTATAAGTTATCAAGTTGAATTACAAAATGTACGGAAAACGTGGAACAACTTAGCTAAGTTTAAATAATTGATTTGAAAAGTATATCATGTGTTTCACTTTACAATAACATTGTATAAGTTATCAAGTTGAATTACAAAAAGTATGGAAAACGTGGAACAACTTAGCTAAGTTTAAATAATTGATTTGAAAAGTATATCATGCGTTTCATTTTAAAATAGCATTGTATAAGTTATCAAGTTGAATTACAAAAAGTATGGAAAACGTGGAACAACTTAGCTAAGTTTAAATAATTGATTTGAAAAGTATATCATGTGTTTCATTTTAAAATAACTTGTAGGCAGAGTGGGAAGAAGTAAACTCAATTAATATGGTTTGTACTTTTGTTTGTGTTAAAAGGGGACGGGCAATACCGAGCAACTGGCGTTTTCGAAAGGTCCAAGGTTCGAGTCGCGATATGCCACCGAATAAGGTCCAACTTTCAATTGCGAGAACGTTATTAAAGTTGATCTCGCTTTTCGGTAAAGAACATTAGTATAGACGACGGATGGTACTGACTCTTCCTCTGATCAGAGCCCTAAGTTAGGAATGGCTATACCTGACCCTTATGGGATCCTGACTTGGCTTAGCCCATATTCACGTAAGGTGCAGTTAAGATTGAAAATGATAAAATAACGTTTTGGTTGTTTTTTATCCCTATATCAGCTGGATATATTGTTGTGTTTAAGTGTATTAAGTGTAAATTTATTAATATGATTGAAACTAAACAGTCTTATCTGTGTAAATGTATTAATATTAATGGAACTAAACAGTCTTATCTGTGTAAATGTATTAATATTAATGGAACTAAACAGTCTTATTAATGTTTTAAGAAACAGAGTAACATCATTTGAAACACCTACTCGATATTAAATATTGTGAACCAGCCGCACGACGTGGAGGAGACTTATTCGTAGAGTGAATAGAGAAATATCTTGTAGTTATAAATACTTGTGAATCCCTTAAAAGTATGAAATTATTCATTTATTGTTTATTTGTTATTTAGAGCAAAGCCATATTGAGCTATTTTCTGTGTCAACTGCGGGGAATCGAACTCCGGATTTTAGCGTTAAAAGTCCATAAACTTACCGCTATCCAACCGGAGAACTATTCATATTGAGCTTTGATTAAATTTTGCGTTGTCTACGTAGTGTTTCTTTAGTCATCTGTTTGTATGTGCGAGTTTGTATTTGAACTTAAATGTCGAGTTAGTAATGTTTTATATGAGCTACATATCGTCTAGCTTTTCGTAGTCAGGGCTAGTACAAATTAAATTTTATAAAATACTTTAAGAGGCAACATTTCACGTTAGTTGTATCTGTGACTTATTTGGTTTATGAGATAACGCGAACAAATATTTGAAACGGAGGTTACTGTTTACATAGCAAAAATCATCCATGAACTTTAAGATAGTTTAGAAATTTGATGAATTAACTGTGGCCATGTCTATAACAAATTGTGTTTATATGGTAATGTCTAACCACAAGCAGTTAATTAACGTTGGTACATTTTCATGTGCATGACTACAACAGTACAATAGCTATTATGATTACAACAATACGATAGTTGTCATGACTACAACAGTAAAATAACTGATAAGACTATAACAACCGATAGTTGTTATGACTACAACAGTACAGTAGTTGCCATTACTATAACATTACGATAGTTGTCATGACTACAACAGTACAGTAGTTGCCATGACTATAAAAAAACGATAGTTATCATGACTATAACAGTACAGTAGTTGCCATGACTATAAAAAAACGATAGTTATCATGACTATAACATTACAATAGATGTCATGACTACAATAGTACAATAACTACCATGACTATAACAACATGATAGTTGTTATGACTATAATAAAACAATAGCTGTTATAACAATAAGAGTAAGACAACTGTTCTTACTAAACTAGCATGATAAATGTCATGACTCATGACTAATTACTTCTAGGAAATGATTTTGACCAGTATTACAGTAGTCGGGCTTTCTTGCCACAATTAATATTTGTTTTAACTCTCTATAGATACAGGTGTTTTGAAATCAACTGCCTAGGTGAATAGTGTAGCTGTGTGAATGTAAATAAGATTGACTCGATTCTAGAAGGACTTATTTATTCGATTAAAGACAAAAAAGTGAAAAGCGCATCTGTAAGAAAGTTTTTTACTGATACGTGAACTTTTAACATATTCCAGGAGCAAAATGTTTCTACGTAATTTGTAAATAGACCGTGAAACTTAATGTTTTACCGAGGAGTAAAAACCAAAAGTAAATAGGATAACTTAACTGAGTTGTTTCACCTGCAGAGTACATTCAGTATTATCGCATTTTACATGGCACAAGAAATCCATTCCTCCCCTTCTTCTCTTTCTCCTTAGCCCTCTTACTTGAGGCTACTTCCCAGATAAACAAGCCCATTTGTTGTGAAATTATAACCACTGTGTCACGTAATTCAGCATTAACGGAAACGTAGTTTTCTTCCTCCTCTGTATCAATACAGGTTTCCATAGTAACACTTACATCACTCAACTGAACAAAATAGTTTCCCAGAGTTCAGAGAAGAAGAAAATTGTTGAAATGGGAGTTGAAGTAGGAGTTCCTCTGTTTTTCCTTTCATTTCTTGTAATTTTTAAACAATGCAATTCTTAAAACAATCTCTTATATATATTTATATATATATATATCTGACAGTCCATCTCTTTCAAATAAAACTTTGATCGTTTTCTTTATTGCTACTGTACAGTATACCTTACAGAATTCCTGTCAGGATGTAATGTACCTTGCGGCTTTTATATTTTTATTTCTTTCTTTCATGTAATCTTTTTTCGATCTTTAGTTTTCAGAACGGCTCTTAGCTTTTAAAAAATGTTAATCTACTTTATGTCTTCAGTATCTACACGCTCATTTTTCAACACTTAGATCACTTATGCTTTGATGGAATAGATGCAAACCTGTAGTTTTAAATCTGCGAGTTTGTTATCTCTGAAACCTGTTAAACCTCACGGAATGTAGGGTTTCCCTTGAATTTCTGTGTTCAGACGATGTCTTCTTTCAAGTCACATAATATCAGTTTTCGGCAGTTACTCTCTCTCTCTCTCTTGTCATTAATTTAGTTGTTGCAAAGCTAGCTAGATTGATAAGAGATATGAAAACTTCATCATTAATTCAATGTTTGAAATCAAAAAAATAAATGAATTTGATAATGGGTGAAAAAGTTAAACTCAGCAGTCCAGCATGTTTGATATATTTAAAGGTCAAAGATCATTAGCCATTAGCTTTTTTCTAAGGACGTAAGTGTTTAAGTTGACCAAAACAACAAGAACCTGAACACAATAAAATTGTATTTAGATGACATGGTTCGAAAGGAAACTTCATAAATTCAGATTATTTTCAAAGTATGTTGTCCGCAGTCAGTTTTTAATTACAAGCCTGTTTATTCCATATATATACATGTATATATATATATATATATAAGTAGTACAGTTAACTCTTTCAAAGTGAATGCAAATAAATGCAGAGTTCAACCGATAAATTTTGTTAGACATTGTCGTTTTGTTTTCAGAATACTTTTACAGTTTATTTTAATTTGAGGGTGAACTACTGTTAAACTCACATTAGTTTTAATATATTGTTACTTATATGCAATACTAAACTCACTCGACAGTGCTCTAGAGAGACATATATGTGCCCCTAGCGGTGAAAGAGATAAGTGGATAATAGCTCAGAAATCACTTTTGATATTTTTGAAAGAACTGTAAAAGCATTTTTTTCTTTTCTGCAGTAATTTTTGTGTTTTAACGTTAAAGTATATTACTAAGTTTGCGAAGGCTCTCAGATGATTGAAAGTTGTATTAACGTTTTAGCTACCTAATAAAAATAAAATGAAACAGTAAGCTAAACAGAAACAAATACGCAATCCTTCAATGGTTGTTTTATTCCCTTTAAGACTACTTTCATGGTAGGACTATCAATTGAATTTAAATTGTTTTCTAGGGCAGTCAAAAATATCGAGAAAGTGTTGTTCTTAGATATATAGAAGCAAATCCTTTCAAATACATATTCCATAGTATTTTCCCAATAAAATAAAGGTGTGCTTACTTCTCAACATAAAGTTATGAGTACCTAATAGAGTTAATTGTGTTATATTAACAAGAGATGAGTACTTAATATAGTTAATTGTGTTATATTAACATAAGAAGGGTTTTAATATAATTAACTGTGTTATATTAACAAGTTATGAGTACCTAATAGAGTTAACTGTGTTATATTAACAAGAGATGAGTACTTAATATAGTTAATTGTGTTATATTAACATAAGAAGGGTTTAATATAATTAACTGTGTTATATTAACAAGTTATGAGTACTTAATATAATTAACTGTGTTATATTAACAAGGGATGAGTACTAAATGTAATTAACTGTGTTATATTAACATAAGAAGGGTTTTAATATAATTAACTGTGTTATATTAACAAGTTATGAGTACTTAATATAATTAACTGTGTTATATTAACAAGGGATGAGTACTAAATGTAATTAACTGTGTTATATTAACATAAGAAGGGTTTTAATATAATTAACTGTGTTATATTAACAAGGGATGAGTACTTAATATAGTGAACAGTGTTATATTAACAAAAAATGAGTACTTAATGTAAGTAACTGTGTTACATTAACAAGGGATGAGTACTTAATATAGTGAACAGTGTTATATTAACAAAAAATGAGTACTTAATGTAAGTAACTGTGTTACATTAACAAGTGGTGAGTAGTTAATATAGTTAAATGTGTTGTATTAACAAGAGATCAGTACTTAATATAGTTAATTGTGTTATGTTAACATGGACAATGTTTGGTAAGTGAAACATAAATTGCTTTACAGTTGATGCTTTCAAACATTCTCGTTGATTTGTACAAACATATCGTAAAGTAGATGCAAAATATACCGCTTAAAATAGAAATAGAAAGGTTTTTATATAGCTAGGATATTTTGTCATATACGTGACGTGTTTAAGGTCTTCGCTGGTGTTAAATACGTCAGCTTTATATGTCATTTAACTACTTCGAAAATGTCAAATGTTATTGAAGTACTGTTAACTTAATTTTGAATCAGCTATATTGTTATGGTGATAATGTTGAAATGACTGCTTGCTACATCGACCAGTAGTGATCATTCTTTAAAAATAGACGCTAGTTAATATTCATATTTTTAGCTTTCTTTTCATGTCATAGATGTATTTTATTTGGAATGAATAAGATGTAATCATTCTATCTTTCTTTGCATAAATACATATAAATGTTAATTTTGTCAAAAAATTGTTTTATATGTGAACTTGGTGGAATATTATACTAACTTGTACCAACGTGTAAAGGTATGGTTTGATTATGTCTTATGAATACTAACATATGTATTAGATTGGTTAATTTTACAGGGATAGCGCAACCACACCATATGAACACTAATGCATTTATTAAGCTTATATTATGCGACTGGGATACATATTTTTTATATACTTTAATTTATATAGCATTAACTGATGTTAAGATGGAAACAAAATTATTACTTTTCGAACGTACAAAGTTTTCTATGTGTTTCCTTAAGGAATGTGTACAAGGTGTAAAATATGCACAGAATATCAAAGTGTAAGTATATAATACTTGTTCGCAACACAAGTAACTTTTTATTAGTGAACTCTATAGTACGTTAAAGTTTATTTAAAAAAAAACAGTGTCACCAAGAACAAATACAATTGGATAAAGCACGTTTTACTTTAAAGATAAACAACTGAACATGTTTTACTACAACAAACTAGAACAAGCTCACATTTTGAGAGAGTGGAGCCTTCAGAGCGCCACTCACAAAATCCTCTGGATTACTTAATTATATGTATTTCCTCCTCAATCCTATTGATCGTAATAAACATTGTTATGTGTTTATCTGTTTTATTCACAAGTTTTCTTTATTCCAGTGGGCTGTCGTCTAGCGGATCCCATATACTTCCTCACACAGCAAGGAACTGAATAATTGACATCAAAAATGCATATATTGCTGAGAAGTACGTGTTCAAAATTAAAACAACAACTCATTATTCAAATTAATGATTGAAAAATACATATAACTTGTATCTGTGAGTGTACTCTACCAAAGATAGTAGTTCTTTACAAATACTGAATGTTGTCCTTTGTGAGCTGAGGCTACAACTATTAGTTTATTTTAGGAACGTAGCTGCAAACACTTAAGGGAAAATTGTTCATAAATAGGCATTTATTTCAACATGTGACGAAGTTAGGCACTTATAATTCTATAAGCCTAATTAATCAGAATGTTTCCCAAGTTAGTGTTTGAGATATAGCTTAAATAAAGATCCGGCTATCACAGAAAAGTTACAAAAGTATCTTTTACAGTTCAAGAAGGATAATCTTATAACACAAGTGTTTTCAGAAACTTCAACCTGATGGATACCATGTAAGGATTCTGTGTGAATGAATTATGTTTTGACTCGTTGGTAACATCATTGACGAAGGATTAAACAAACTTAGTAAGTAATCTGATATCACCTTAAGCTACAATTACTTGAACTGAATTTGTTCAAGTTACAACAATAATGGCACTACATAGAAATATTGACACAAATAAAAATTATAAGAACGTGTTTGATAACTGCTTTGTTCAGAAAGTAGATTTTCGGTGTTATATGCTGCTGTGAAACAGAGCCAACATATTTCTCACACTTCTTACTGTTCAAAACTTAGAAAGTTAAAATTGATCTGTATATCTATAAAGGAAATGTGCATATACTATTCGTTCATTACCAATGTTAAAAGAAATATCCGAAAATAAATTTTAGCAATAATTCGAAATGAAACAGAGCATGGTTCAAGATGCGAGAAACAAAATAAATTCGTAAACACAGAGGCAATTGTAGCTCAACTATGTAGACACGTCTTAAACAATAGAGCAAATCTTGACACCTTGAATCAATGTAATTAAAATGGACGTCGTTTCTCACATATGTTAAGTATTAAGTAGAGTTGTTCACAAATCAGAATGGAAAATTAATTATAAAGCTAATTTCACACGCTGGTAATTTTTTTATTGGTCCCAGACATTTCTTTTTAATATGCTAGATGTATGTCAGTTTCTATATGTTTTAAATGATTTCATTTCCCGAGGTAGACGTTTGTAAAATATATATATATATTTAATTTTAAACAACCTTACTGAAAGGAAGACCTAGAGGGACTATCAGAGGCACGAAAAACCTTATTGAAAGAGAAGGGAAAGAAAAGAGGGGAAAGCAACAGAAACAGAAAGACTACGACAAGTTTCGATTATCTCAGCACTACTGTTAATTAGTTTCAACACGAAGGCCTTGAAAATGACAGGCAGTTTGATGTTATTCCAGCGTGAACTCTTGCTTTTGGCCAGCATTGTCCTAACAAGACTGGCTGTAACGAGGAAAAAAAAAACTTCTTTTTTAACTCATGCTGTAAAAAAGAAGTTTGGTTCTGGAATAATAAATCAAAATGAATAACGTTTTAATTATGATGTTCGGATTATTTATTTCTAAAAATATGGGCATTGACACCTGTTGAATAATTAGTTATGTTGAAAAAAATATGATTATTTTTCAGAAAACCTCCCCTTGAAAGTGGGAAAATTATATAAATATAACAAAATCAGCTTTTAATACATTGTGCGTGAATCAGTATTTGCTGTTATGATTATCGAAGGCTAAGAACTGGAAAAATACATTAAATGTACATATTCTATTTAGAAGGGCATTATAAAGTGATGGTCAATCCCAAGAGTTGGTGGTGGGTGTTGCTGACTATCTCTCTTCCCTCTAGTCTTTCACTCCTAAATTAGGTACGGCTAACGCAGATAGCCCTCGTGTAGCTTTGCGCGACATTCAACCCAATCTTATTTTTTCAGTTTTCCCATGTAATTGAAACTTTATTTAAGATGATATTATTTTCTTCAAGTTTCAGTGAATATGAATATAATAATAATGAATATGGATATAAGTTTCAGTTGCTCGTCGAACGTTGTAAAATTATACCATCACCAATATGTCTTAGAGAGAGCATTTTCTAAGCTCCTTTGGCGCTTACGTTAACAGTGTTCGGCAGCAATCCGTTTATCTTGGGTCCCTTATTACTCTTCTTTCAATTACGGTCTCTTTACAATAATCCGTTAACTTTGGGTGGATTTCGGTACTGTATTGGACTTTCATACGTTGCATAACGATTTGTTTTAAACTGTATCAGTCCGGATTGTATACAAGACTGTTAAACCTAAAATTACTTACTATAAGGGTAACATCTGGCTTATTTAGAGTGACTAGCTTTATCCACATAATTCTCATTCAAAATCAAGGGAGGTCATAACTTCGATGCATCACCTGACCTATCATTGGAAGGCACTATTATCAAAATTTTTGCACAACCTACACCACTAGAACTGTGTTCCCATGGGCAGGCCAAGCGTTATACCTCAAAATAACAACAAAGATATCTAGAAGTAAAGGAACTTAATGACTTTCTTCATCAAGTGTTACGTGAAAATATGGAAATGATGAATTTTGAATAATAATATATTAAAGTAAGGAAGTAGAAAACGCACGTTAGTTTGTGGGGCCTCTTGGGCAATAGTTTATCGATTACCATTGAGGTGAAGGTCCACTTATTCCCCTCAAACTTCCTGCCTGCCAACGATGTTAGTATCGGGGCTGTAAGCAGTACCTAGTCAGTGGTTGTGCTTAAGGTTGGCATTCTATTAGCGGCGGTTACCAGGGTCTCTGTAACTGCATATGGTGTCCTTCTCTCAACTCTGAAATACCAGTGCCCAGTAGATCCTTGAACAGACTTCCACTTTGGAACTGCTTTTAAAGCTTTGGTATGTATTGGTCCTGCTTGAAGAGTGCATACATCTGGTGGCTCTTTTGCTAAGTGGTTAAGCACCCACTGATGGGACAGTTAGTGGGCGGATCTCGGTGTCTATAAGACTCTGTCAGTGGTGGTAGTAGTTAGGAGAATATTCGTAGTTACAGGTTGTTTCCCTTACCTTGGCTTTGAAATATTGCTCCAGAGCCAAGTCAATCCTTGAATAGCCTTCATCTCTGAAATTGGCTCTCATGGCTTTGGGATGTAGTAGTCCTGCCAGAAGAGTGAATACATCTGGGAGCATTTTTGCAAGTTGGTTAAGCCCCCACTAATGAGACAGTTGATAGGCAGTTCTTAGTGACTAAAATACTGCCGTGATTCCTTCTTCATTGGAGTTGTGGAAGAGTGTTGAGGATGCCCTTGATCTTTAGTCACCTTGTAGACTCAGTTCTCTCAGCGGTATGGGATCATCCTGCTTCTCAGCTGCTGCTGGTGCTGGTATGTTCAGGATGGCTTCTGGCTTTGACCAGCTTTTTCTGGTTTGATGTGGGCTGGTCTGGCTCTGGGAGACGTTTGGACTAGTCCATGAACTGAAGCAGTGAAGTGTGTTTGCAGAAAATGCATCTACAACCATGAGCGCTGCCACGTTTGGCATCAGATCAGCACCAAGAGCCTTTGGATCACCTACATATGCCAGATCTCTATGTGTATTGTCTTTCATGGTAACATTTCTCTATTGTATTGAAAACCACTTATTGAGGAATCAGAAAAGGTGGAATGTTTGATCATTGGAGAGTCAAATTTTGCCACCCAGGCATTACTCTCTGGTAGTACACTTACATCCTGCATCATGCATCTTTAGCTGCACCTTGTACTGATACAATGTTAAGGAAATATTTATAACAGAGTACATATAAAATATTTCTATCTGCATGACTTCAAATATTCTAACAATAACCAAATATAACACTGGGCACACCATGTTTGCAGTATTATATATATTATGCTTAAGTATTCTCTCCAAATTGCATTTACTACTGATAGCTCACACACTCATAAATATTCAATTTGATCCAATCAAAATATCTTTCACTACTCTTACCAAAACTATTGGCCCAGCATGGCCAGGTGGTTAGGGCGCTCGACTTGCAATCGGAAGGTCGCGGGTTCGAATCCCAGTCCCACCAAACATGCTTGCCCTTTCAGCCGTGGGG
>NW_013665763.1:171170-181214 GCF_000517525.1 Limulus polyphemus
AGCGCAGATAGCCCTCGTGTTGCTTTGCGCGAAATTCAAAAACAAACAAACAAACCAAAACTATTGATCCTCAAATGTAGTGAGACTTTTTCAACTACCCTTATCCTTCCTTGATTTTTCGCTTCTTGCAAAACATTTGAATGTAAAAACTGAAATATTCTCTCACTAGTATTAATAAAATTAACTGGTGCACTGTATTTCTTAATGATATTTTACAGGTCAGTACTCAGAGTTAATCTCAACTCATAATGTTTTAACATCCTTGATTTCCATTCCTGTGTAATTGAATAGTTGTATTCTTATTTATATAACTGATTCATTTATGTTACGCAACACTCACAAATAATTGAGTGTGATGCTCATACTGTAAGATGACACACACACATTTCTGTATACGTATATTGAGGCTAAAACTCAATCTGTGCTGCCATCAAAAAGCCATAAAACTTGTTTTTCTTTTCATGTATCACAAATTAAATGGTCACTCACATAAAGCAGCTAAATTAAGACTTTTATTGAATTTCTTGTAAGCCAAGACCAATATTTGTGCTGTTACTACAGAATATATCAATATAATACAGAGGAAACACAAGTCCCTCACCGCATGTGAATAGTTCATACAATCTCCAGGTGTAACAGGTAAAGATCTAGTGAGGACCATGTAGAGCTCTCACGATTCAGTTAGATCAGGTGAGAAATTATCATGAGACATCAGATGACATTTTGCCACTGAAAATAACTTAATAGCTTGAAAAGCAAGGGTTGGAACACTCTTTCAGCTGAGTTTTGAATTTCAGAGCTATCATCATCAGTTGTGCAAGTTAGACATCACATACGTTGACACCAATCATCCTAAAATGTGCTAATTGTGCAACTATCAGTCAATATCCTATAGATATATCACAATAAAACTCTACCTAATAGCTCAGAAATTAAAAGTTCATCTGGTCTAGCTGATCAACAAACCATCCTAATTCTAAGTAATCGAATGATAATCATACACTATTGTGCATACATTGTACACTAAAATATCATCAGATAGCTCAGAAAGCAATGGAACGCCCTTTGATTCCATTCATTGATTGTTCAATCATATAACCATCATAGCTGCTTTGAGATCATATTTAATTCCAGCTATGTCAATTAGGAAGCCAGCAGAAGAGTTCAACTGACTGTTGGAGTTAATTCGTGCCTCTAGGTTTGATGGTCCTGAATGGCCAAATAAGTACTTTCAGCTTTTTCTTCATTTTTCGGGTTAGAATTATATAAAAGTGCTCCCACCCTCTTCTGACTTGTCGTCCTCCTTGTCTGATTTCCGATCAAGCCAGTACATAAGAGTTGTGTTAGTAATGTACAAATCAGGTGATCGATGCGTCTTTCGGTTTTTGTACACTTCTCGACTGCTGTACCTCAATTAATGAACTGGCTCATCAGAGCATACGATGAAGACCTGTCCAGCTGGACCTGAATGGCTTCAATATTGCTGGCATGTGCCAAAGCTACGCATAGCCTCGACACTGGTATATTTGTTCCTTCAGTGTCTTATTATGGCAGATATTTGTGTGTGTTAGTGTTTCAAATGATTGATATACAAACTCACGTGCCTTTACTCATGCAAACCTTAACCACTTCACACATTCTTGTGGACATTGGGGAATATCTGGTGAAGGGGAAGAAGCAAACATAATTTCTACAAGGATTAAGATATCCTACTCAAATACGAGCATGTTCAGCAAATAATCTGTTGGTCTCTGTTCAGTTACATGATACACCAACATTATGGTAGATAAATGCTCATCCTAGTCAATTTGGTCTTAATTAGCAGTCTGTATTACCCATTACATTTTGTAGATGTGCTACAGGTTATGTGTGTGTCCATGCTACATACCCTACTCTTAGCTGGTCAACATTTACCTTGCATAGGAATGAGCATTCATTCTAGATCTCAGTCCTTCATTTGCTCTTTCTGGTATATCTGCAATTTATATTGTGTCATCCATTCACTACTGGAATCTCCTACTATGTGGCTTGTCATTGCTTTGATAGCAATGGCTTCAGCTCTCACATGGTGTGCAGTGTTTGGACATTCAACAAATGGACGGGGTTTCAGTACACAGTGAAACAATCCATCCACTGTTTCTGTTATGGCTCAGGTGATACTGTATGACTAAATAATATTCCTGAAATGTTGATATCCAGTGTTTTATCATCCCTTCTGAATTTATAGCATTCACCAACACTTCAGTGATACATGGGTCACTTGAATAATGAACATTCTATCATACAAGTAATGAATAGCCAGCTGGTAGGCATGACTCTGAGACTAAAAAGATACTAATTGAAGAAGTATAATGTTCACATTTAAAGAGTAAAGACTGTGAACAACTAAAGCAACTTGTGTTGAAATATGCCGATTTTTAACAATAAACCTGCCTCACAGATTTGTATTAACATAGAATTGTAACTACTAAAACGGCCAGAGTGTAGTAAATCTTATCGTTATTCTGCCGCTGAATTACAAGTGCTACGTGATCAAGTGAATGAAATGCTTTGTGATGTGTTAATTGAACCCCTCACTTCTTCTTGGGCTTATCCAGTAGTTATTGTAAAGAAGAAGACTAATGATTTTAGGTTATGTGTTGAGTACAGGGAGTTAAATCAAGTCTCAAAATCTGACCACTATCCATTGTGATATTTTGAATGCTTGGTCAGGAGCAGCCTGTACAGTAGACTTATCCAGTGGTTATTGGCAAATACCTGTTAAGGTGGTGGACAGACATAAAACTACCTTCATAACTGATAGCGAACTTTATAAATTGAAAGTGATGCCATTTGGACTTAAAAATGCAACGGTCACCTTCCAAAGACTTATTCATAAGGCTTTAGCAGAAGCAACAGAATGTTCCAAGGCGTATATTGATGACATTATGGTGTTTTCACTTCTCAACTCCAAGAAACTGCAAAGAGTAAAGCTCATTCTTAAGTGTGTGTGCTTGGTACAATAAGTTTATTCCAAACCTTGCTACAATTGCTGAACCTTTATATTCGCTACGAAGGAACTAAGTCAGCTGGAAATGGGCCCCTCAGTGTGAGGACGCGTTCCAGAAATCAAAGTAGACTTTATGTGAATCCCCTGTCTTTTAACTTCAAAGAAAAGGCGAACACTATTTTTTACACACTGATGCTTCAAATGTTGAATTAGGAGCAGTTCTGTGTCAGAAGGATGTCATAGCATATGCCAGTGGAACACTAACATCTGCAGAAAGAAAACATACTACTACAGAGTTAGAATGTCTAGCCGTAGTCTGGGCTATAGAAAATTTTAAGATATACTTAGATGAAGAACAATTTACAGTAATAACCGACCACACTGCCTTGAAATGGTTACAGACAGCTCCGAAGTTAACTGGTAGACTGATGCGTTGGTCACTAAAATTACAAGACCTAACATTTGAAATACTGCACAGAAAAGGAAAAGCGAACCAGTTACCTGATGCCCTATCTAGACATCCTATTGAATCCCCAAAAGAAACTCCAGAATTGGAAGTCAGTAAGCTATCCCCTAAGCTATTGTTAATGTTAACACAAGAGAACAATTGGCTACTAAACAAGCTAAATATGATGAATATAAGCATATATTCTCTTATTTGAAAACCGAACCATTACCAAACGACTCTACTATAATCGCAGAGACTGTAAGTAAATCCAAGCTTTATGTCTTGAAATATAATGTTCTATATTACACATAAAGGTTTACTAGCAATGGTGAATTCAAACCAGTTATTCCCAGAACATTGAGACTGGAGATGTTAATTGAATTGCATGATCGTTCTACGGCTTGTCAGCTAGGTGTCCGAAAAATAATAAACAGACGTAGTTATTGGCCAGGTATGAGAAAGGACATTACAAATTACGTGTTGTCATGCCACGTTTGTCAAGCCACTAAATTTGATCAGAAGCAGTCAGTTGAATTTCTGCAAAGCACTAAACTAATGAAACCAGGTGAGATAATAGGAGTAGACATCATGGGATCCTATTTTATTCTAGTACATGAAACAATTATTTGTTGTTTGTAACAGATTATCCCAGTAAATGAATTGAATTATATCTTCTCAAACAAATAACGGCAAAGGTGATTGTCAAAAAATAGTTAATGAATACTTGTGAAGACATGGTGTTCCTAAGACTCTTGTATCTGATAATGGCCCACAATTTGTGTCTAATTTGATGGATGAAACTTGAGAAACTATGGGAATTAGACACATCTTTACAATTCCATATCATCTTCAGTCTAATATTACTGAAAAAGTAAGTACAAATATTGGTAGAATGATATCTGCTTGTTTTGAAAGAAAAACATCGAACTCGGAATAATCATTTATCTGAATTTTCTCTAGCCATTAAATCTTCTATTCATGAGGCTACAGGTTACACGCCAGCCAAGCTTTACTTGGGACGTTAGATATTCCTTCTTTGGGACTGACTGACGAAATACCCAACAGCACCTCAAATCACTGATGAATGAACAACAGAATTACAAGATGTCATACAGAAGGAAAGATCCAAAGATTAAAAGGCTCAGAAGTAACAGTGACAAGCCTACAACCGTAAGCGACGCTTAGACACATTTAAAGTACATGATTTATTATTATAAGGACACATCCTTTACCTTCTGCAGTAAATAATTTACTGCAAAATTTGCTCCGAGAATGAACTGACTTTCGAAATAACGAATTGTGTTACTCCATTAGTGTATGATTTATAGATCCTGGATCAGTGCAGTTATAATTTTGTTTCATATTTCTTGTATAAATATATATATATATATTCCCCTATTGACAATTCTCTCAATAATGAAGAAGATAGTAATTATCGAGAAAAAGGGCTTCTGCTGGGGTGTCCACTTCTCATCCTTCAATGGATCCTGCTGATAACTTATCCCAATTTCTTCCTCAAAGGACACTGTGACCACGAAATTAGCTGGTTTTCAACGTGGTAAGCCGAACCAGAGCTGGACGCTATAGAAGATGTAGCTGATGATTCAAACTATGAATTGTATTTTTCTTGCAAACTATCTGTACTTAAACTGTAAAGGATTTATGATGTCAGTATAAAGAGTTAAAAGTAAGGATACGAAAATTGGGATATTTTATACTAAGTGATTAATTTTATCACTTCATTTTTCAATAGGAAAGGAGTGTGAGATAGCAAGTTCTATTTTTTATGAGTATGGTTTTTGTTTATCGTTCATTTATTATTTCGTTTTGTTTATCTATGAATTTTTATTTGCATTAAAATGCAACTCACCTTTTACATAATTATTTGTATTTTGAGTAAATATATGTGTATGATGAAACTGACACCAGATTCCCTAGCGGTGATGTACAGATACTATTAATGTAGCAGAAAATTAATTAAATTTAAGATCACATGAGGTTGTACTCTTGCAGCATTACAGCCATACATCCAATGGACAGACCAGACGTTACCTCAAGAGAATGTCAAAGAAATAAAGCAACTTATCAACTTTTTTGACCGTATGTTATGTGAAAACTGCGCAGATTTAAAATAACTGCTAAGTTTTCAATAATACTATATTACAAAAGAAGGTACAAAACGTGTTCCATTCCTATATAACACAACAGCTTAAGCTGATATCGTATAACGTACCATATTGTTTACTTCAATAAAACAAATGACAAAAGCTTTATTCTTTTTATTTTAAGACACCGTTCGTAGACAAGACACACACGGTTGTGAATTCATTGTATTTCATACAGCAGCAAAGATTACAACTTGTAAATAAAACACATCAAATAGTCCAGTAAAGTTTAGAATGTACAACATATTGGAGTAGAGAAGAATAAAGATATTCCAAATGTATGTAAGATTCATCTTTTGTTTGAAACGTATAGGTAAACCTGGGTTGGAGTTTTTAATTATTATTCATGAGGTGTGGTTGCAGTATCCTTGTAAAAATGTTTTGTTTTCGGATATTCACACAAAGCTATACAAGGACTATGCTAGCCCGAAAGTATCTAACGCGTTTATGTTACGGGCTGTGAATTTGGAGAATTCAGAACCTCCAAATACACAGCCCGACTGCGCTAATTTCCAAGGCCATGCACGGCCCAAATATAAAAGGCCGTGAGAAAATAGAAACACGTTTTTCTATCATTTGAATCATATAATTATAAATATATATATATAAAATAAACAAACAGACCTAGCTTTACACCATTTAGTTTTGTTGACTAATTTTGATTTAGCACTTAGGAACAATTAGAACCTATATCTCTTTCAGTCGTCCTCGAAACTTTTCCGTTTGCAAGAAAAGACTGTTTTCCGATAGTACGCGTAGCCAATCTTAAATGTCCTAAATTAGGTCTATGAAATAGTAACATGTCTGAAAAAAAAGCCGAAAAAAATCAGGTCATGCGTGTTTTAACAAAAGAAAAAAGCCTGCAGAAAATCTTCATTAAACAATAGACAGGCATTCACGACAGACATTTTAAACCCTCCGAAATGTACTTGCCAAAAAGTAGTGGATTTGTTTTAAATTATCTTCATCAGGGTGTCAAGCAAAAATTCTATGTTATTTTAGTTTGTTGTGTCGTTGTGTGAACGAATTCCGCGCATTGAGCGCAATATATGAAAGAAGGCTATTACAGAATGTAAAATAATACAGTTAATGGACACTTTAGTTCTTAGAGCGTTAAAAAAAACTTCTTTCAAATATTGAAAAATAGCAGGAAAATATCATGTACGAATTCCTTGGTAACTAGTTGTTTTACATCATTATAAAACTAATTTTTAAGTGTTGATCAGAATGTAAAAACTTATTTGTTTCCTTTTTATTATCTATATTTTTATGCGCCAGCAATACCAAGCGTGTGGCGCTATTATACCTGGTTCGATTTTATTACTCATCAGTATCTCTACCAACCTACCCTTTAATCTAATTGTATGCCCAAAGTAGCGCATCGTATATGTATGCTAGTATCCTTTTCGGTACAAGAAAGGAATAATTTGGATCCCAGGCAGAAGAGTTCTGTGAAATCATTAGAACGATAAGGTCCGTCATTTTTTCTATACGCTTGTCTGAAAATGTCACTTACTTATTTAAATTAAAATTTGTTGAAATAGCGAAAGTTTGATTCACTCCATAAACAAGTACATAGCGATTTAGGCGGTTTTATCAGTACAATCAGATTTAGGTTTGATCAGTCAATACTATGAAATAGTTGTTATAATATTCAGACATTTTGAAGGCGATGTTAAACGGGCGATTTTTATGACCGCCATTTTGTTTCACCACGATCCCTACTATTAAGTACTTAATGATAGATAAAGTAAATCCATATTTATTACATCGCCTTATGTACATATCGACAGTGATAATTACGTCCCCTATGTCATCAAATAGGACTTATACCTTTTTTAGATCATTTAAGACATATACATATATAAATGTACTGCTTTACTAATTATAGTTACCAGCCTAATCTTCACTTCAAAGAAAGAAGGTCTACCAGTATAAAATAATTTTGAAATTGGACTGTTTTACTCATCCGCTTTACATATATATAACTAAAGAAAAAACCTTTAAAAAAAAAGGAAGTATATGTAGGGATAACTAATATCAATCCTTCAAAGACAATACAAACAAGATAGTAGGGATGGCATTTGCATCATTCTTGAAGAACAAGAAGAACAAGATATTCAAACTTTTTGCTATGATATTTACACAGACATTCCCAGAACTTGTAACTCAGTCATTACATAGATATTGTTATAAAACACAACACTGTATAGTATCGTAAGGTTCTGATAACCTATTGGGGAGATATTTAAAATATCATTTCGATGAACAATCCGAGTCATCCCTACATAGGCAGTGCTACCACCTGCCTGATTGTAAACTATTTAAAATTATCTAAGATGACAAATGATAGTTAAATAATATTTAACAGAATCTTTTTTAAGCGTATCTCTATCTATATTTTTTCTACATTTTTAATGTATTTGAGATAATATATCTATTACTGGGAAACTTATTCGTCTGATACACCTTACTTTCTTTGCAAGTGGAGCTATTGAATCAAAAATTAATAATGGTTTGAGAAAACAACAACAAGAAACACGATGTCTCTCATGAAAGTTACATGTATGCCTTTTTCAGAATAATCTTTTTCTCTATAAGTATGTATGTATTCTATTGTTGATAACAGTCCTATTTTCTCTAATGATGGCTGGATCATTCATTACTTTATATTTTTTACCGGCGACAGTTTTAACAAATGCGCTATTCTTCATATTATTTTTCGGTATATTAATGTTAGTTTTAAATAACACCGAAATAAAAGTGAACAGCCTTAAAGCCGTCCTTTATCATGTATCTCCACAGAACTTCAAGTACGGTCCCTCTTTCATAGATCTGATATGAAAGACGAAGAAAAGGGGAATTGACAATTGAATGTGCTTTCAATGTATGGACTAGGTTTTGCTGACTATTTGAATATCCACTCTGTTGGCACATCGGAGCGGCAGAAGATGGGTTGCATGTAATCTCTCTTCTCAAAGAATTCTCATTTATTTTTTTAACTTCGGGCTCCCAAGAAATGGCTGCTATTTTGTTGGATTTAATGTTTGTTATTGAGGCAATAGGGCGTGTTCAAAATTCTTTTTGCCGACATAGCCGACCGAGCCACGCACAAGCAACTATAGCATACAGTATTTTTAGTGGAAGCAGTATTTTAAGAAGACTATTTTGTGCGCTTCGTTTTGGCATTTTGCTATGAAGTTTGGCCGCTGTTTTCCTTTTCCTTTACATTTCTGGGCTTATCTGAATTTATTTTTAGAGTAAAATCTCGATGGTCCTCACTTTCAATAACGTAAAGCAAAGTATATCGACATGTGCATCTTAAGCCCGCTTGGTAAGTGCAAGATAAATAAACTACACATACACATATATATACATATATATTTACAAGCATACCATATTTCTCTTCTTTTAAATGATTATGAAGGCAACAACTTTTGCATTATTATGGAACAATATATATGTGTGTGTGTGTGTGTGTAGTGAGTTGGATTCAGCTTTACAATGCCCCCAGTGGCACGGCGGTATGTCTGCGGACTTACAACGCTAGAATCCGGGTTTCGATACCCGTGGTGGGCAGAGCACAGATAGCCCATTGTGTAGCTTTGTGCTTAATTAAAACAAACAAACAAACAATTGTCACCTACTATTTATTTTCACTTAGGCTCAGCGGTAAGTCTGCGGATATATAAAAAAACGATATCCGAGTTGGGCAGAGCATAGACAGTCCATTGTATAGCTTTCAGCTTAACAAAAAAACAAATTAAACAAAGTTTTCCCTTAGTAATTCTAAATGAATGTTCTCTAATCATTATACTAAATTGACTGACAATGAAATGAAAAATAATACGTTTAAGAAAGTTTCTTTTCGACAAAATTGAGAAAAACAGAATACCCGCTGTTTTGTAACCGTACAATAGATTATTTGATTTTTTAAAATTTCATATTGAATATATGACGCTGAAATGAATTCTAACCAGAAAATTAGCACCAGGAAAATCATGACGTTTTTAATTATTGCATAGAACTTTAAATTCTTACCAAAGTTCGTCATACCGAAAAACCGAGGATTAATTACAGAATGTGGCTCAACTGTTCACTCCATGCTTTTGATAGCATGGTGAAGACAATATATCTTCTGCTTGTTGGACTATTTTCGATAAGTATGATACTTGTATGTTAAGATCAAAGCTACAATGTAATCCTAATTCTCGTAAAAATAATTCAAACCTATCACCTCCAGTTGACGCTTCTTCGTTTGACCAGTATTTCAATGTCTATGGAGGTCAGCATTACCTAAAGTTACTTCGCAGATTTGATTCATGTTTGTTTGAAGGTAATCATAATGGGCTATCTGTGCTCTGGCCACCACGGGTATCGAAACCCAGTTTCTAGCTTAGAGTGAAACAAAAAACAACAAGAGCAACATTTATATGAATTAT
>NW_013665763.1:181638-187236 GCF_000517525.1 Limulus polyphemus
TTGGCATTGTAAAGACTAAATACCAACTCACTACACACACACACACACACACATATACATATATTACACACTGTATGTTTGTTCCTGTTGTGAAATTTTAGGGTTAATGTTACCACTGTAAAAAAAATGTTAAAATGTATACTGGAAATATCAAAAGCATACATTTATATTTTATAAAGCTAAAAACAGTCCGAATACTGTAAGAATAAACAAACCTAATAATAATAATAGCAGCAACATAAAGAATTACTAAACGTATGTCTCAGAGACGTATTTAGGTCTTCGCTGCCCCTAAGCCCATCTGGAAGTTCCGCCCACGTGCTTCGTGGACCGGACATAGTCCCAAAATAACGCCGTTCTTCTATATTTTATTTGCTAACCTGAATTTGCTTGTTTTTATCAATTTATTCGTTGATTAATTGTTATTGTTTTCTTTATGCAAAGCTAAACAAACGGGCCAGCTGTACTTTGTCCACCACAGGAAATCGAACCCTGGATTTTAGCGTTTTGAATATGTAACTTACTCGTGACTTACCGGGAGATCTAATTAATTTATGTTGTAAGAATTACTATCTGCACAATCTGCTAAAAACACTCTTAGCCTGTAAATAACGAGATGTAAGAATGTCAAATATTAGCTAGGCTGAGCGTTGTCTAGTGGTTAGCGTGCTTGGAATGTAAATATGAGAGTAAAAGTTGTCTCAAATACACATTTTATACTTTGAGACATGGTTGAGAGTGACTTTCTACTTTTGGATCAAACAGTAACCCAATGGTTGGAAGGAAGTTTTGTGGACTAACTGTGTTTCGTCTCATCCATCACCGCAAAATTAGATACGGCTAGAGATAGATATCTTGTGTGTAACTTTCTGCAAAAAATCCTAAATCAAAAAGACGTGAAAGTTCAATGGGAAACCACATTCTTGCATTGCAGATTCTGTACGATAAGCGTAATCGTGGGTTTGACTGCTGTTGAGTCTCATTTTCCACTTCTTCTTCCGTGAAGTTGATCTGTTAAAGTTCGTTATTGAAAGGTTTGAGATTACATGTATTTCGCTCACATATAGTATAAGAACATTTCAAACACTTTGTATATTATACCTCACTCTGATTATTTATTGTAACTTCATTATTGCAAAATATCTATTTTTTTTTCTCCAACGTTTTTGATAATCTTTATTTAAAAGTAATAAAATAAATATTTTGTATTAACCATTTTTGTCTCTTATGCTACTAATAATTCTAATCCAACGATCCAACACCTTCCATTTTGGTATTAGCTTCTTATAGCTTGTTTATTATTCATCTATGCTAGCCGTTGCCTCCTTGTGGCACAGCGATATGTTTGCGGACTTGCAACGCTAGAAATGGTTAAGTGGTTAGGGAGCTCGACTCGCAATCTGCGGGTCGCGGGTTCGAATCTCCGTCCCACCAAACATGCTCGCCCTTTCAGCCGTGGGGGCGTTATAATGTGACGGTCAAGCTCACTATTCGTTGGTAAAAGAGTAGCCCGAGAGTTGGTGGTCGGTGGTGACGGCTAGCTGCCTTCTCTCTAGTCTCACACTGCTAAATTAGGGACGGCTAGCGCAGATAGCCCTTGTGTAGCTTTGCGCGAAATTAAAAACAAAGAAACAAAGAATGCAACGCTAGAAACCAGGTTTTGATGCCAGTGGTAAGCAGAGCACAGATAGCCCATTGTGTAGCTTTGTGGTTAACTTCAAATAAACAAACAATTGCTAGCCGTCCCTAATTTTAAAGTGATAGACAAGAAGAAAACGAGGCAGTCAATCTTACCCGTCGCCAGCACTTAGGCTATTCTTGTCAGACCAAGCAGTGGAATTTAACCGTCACTTTTATAACGCACCCGTGGCCTCTATATGCTGAGCGCGATTTTCTATTTTATTTCTTGGCGATGCTCGGCTCACTTGTTTAACATATACATTATTCCAGGAGTGTGCCTGCAAAAGGATGGTGAAAATGAGTTGGATGGGAGCAAAAAATATGATGAAGAACGATGAAAAATACAGGTTAAGTTAATGTGAAAATAAGGAATTTAATGATAAACTTACGTGGTCTTCTATCTTTTACTGTCATCTCTTTATCTTGTATTTTCGACTCTTTATCTATAGCTGCCAAATTCATTTTAGAATATTTATCAGTTTATAGTGAGTTAGTACGTTAGCCTAAAAGCTCAGCTGAGGTGGGGTAAATCGTAAACATATAGAAATGATGAAGGAAGGGAGATAAGCGAAGTATTTGCTCTACCCCTGTAAAGGAGATGAGAAGACCCTGGCCTCATTTTTTCAATGCCTATGAATAATAATAGACCTAACATCACGAAAAAGAAAGGAAACTATATCTATAAAACAAACTTTTAACATTGTTGTGGGAAAAAAACGTATTAATTTATGAAGATATATTGAACTCTACTATCAACCAAATACTAATACAGAATATTACCTACAATTTTTATACCAAGTTTAAAGAAAATTATGAAATGAAAATAAAACATACATTTACATCGAAATTCGCATAAGACGAGACGAAAGTATTTTGTGGGGTTTTTTTTGTTCGTGAAAAACAGCGAGGTTGTATGGTTGATACTATATTTGTGATTGCACGACTTGCCACTGTTATCTCGGTTAGAACAAACAGCTGAAGTTCAACAAAAGATCAATGTTTTAGAGTTAAAAACTTTTAATCCCGAATATTTGTCCACTAAAGTTCAAAAGTATCTATTAACAGCACAGGTGCCAACAATTTTGCTCATTCTCTAAAGTATTAAAGATAAGTCTGAAACATATTATTCTAAGTACGGTAAAAATACACCCCTTCCTTTATTTAAGCTTTAATGCTATGACGTAGTTGCCATTCCAAAAGAATAATTTTTTTGCCTCTTGTAATGTTTAGGCATAACAAGGGACCTATTGTCCATCTTGGCTGTCCCATCCTCTAAACTGGACAAAAACTATTAAATAAGTAAATTAAAACAAACTTTTAAATTCAGCCCTTATCATTCATATACTAATCAAGCTTTCTCTCAAACACACTTAAATTTACTGTCTCCGCAACATCCGAAGGCAACCCATTCCTGAGGCCAAACACCCGTTAGCAGAATACAACTGTCTTAACTGAAGATGACTCCTACCTTGCCAAAATATATATTTGTGTCTCCTAGACCTACTATTCTCATTGTTAAATATAACAAAGATGATACATCAACACTATCAATTCCCTTTACAATCTTAAACAACTCAATCAGGTCCCCTCTAACTCTTCTTTTTTTTTCAAGAGAAAACAGTTTAAGAAATCTCATCCTCTCCATCTCAGGCACCATTCTAGTAGCCATCCTATGAACGCTTTCCAACAATTCAATGTCCTTCCTAAGCTAAGGAGCCCAAGACTGAACACAATATTCCAAATGTGGACTAATCAGTGACCTATACAATGGAATTCTATCCTCTTTAGACTTGTATTCAATATTTCTGTAGATATAACCTAAAATAGTTGTGTTTACCCTACAACTAGCAATGACACACTGCTTGGATGGCTTAAGAGACTGATCAATTATTTCACCAATATCCTTTTTTATCATGGCACTGTTAAGGTTACTCCCGTCTAAATTCTACTTATAATTCAAATTATGATAACCCAAATGCATTATCTTGCCTTTATTATAATTAAAACCCATTTTTAATTTATTTGCCCAACTCACTAAATGATTCAAATCCTCTTGTAAAGCAGTTGCATCCTCTTCACGGCTAACAACACCCATGACCTTAATGTCATCTGCAAGTTTAAATAATTTATTAACTATTCCTTCATTTATGTCATTGATGTAAATCAAGAAGAGCAAAGGTCCTAAGACTGAGCTCTGAGGTACCCCACTTGTAACATTAATCCAGTTTGACTGAACTCCATTTGTAAAAATCCTTTGCTTTTTTCCAACCAACCACTCTTCTATCCGATTAGCTAACATATTCTTCATGCCTAGAGAAATATTTTTAACAAGCTTTCTATGTGTCAAATGCTTTCTGAAAATATAAATACACCAAATCTACACCCTTACCTTCATCTACATACTCAGAATATCAAAAGATTTGTAAGGTAAGATTTTCCTTTAGTGAAACCATGTTGACTATCCAATAACATTTTAAACTTTGCTAAATAACTTTACAAAGCATCCTTTCCCACCACTGCTAATAGTTTAATACTATAACTACTGGGAGAATTCTTATTACCTCCCCTGTAAAGTGGAGTGCGTGACATTAGCTAACTTCCAATCCTTTGGCAATTGCCCACCATTCAAGGACTTAAAAAAAATAATAATAAGTGCCTCATAGATCCAATTCTTAACCTCCTTTAAAACCCTTAGGGAAGTCTTATCTCATCCAAGAGCTTTATCATTCTTTAAACTTCCCAATATTTTCTTAACAAGCTGCCCCCCCCCCCAGTAGTATAGCGGTATGTCTGCTCACTTACAATGCTAGAAACCGGGTGATTTGTTTGTTTGTTTGGAATTAAGCACAAAGCTACACAATGGACTATCTGTGCTCTGCCCATCACGGGTATCGAAACCCGGTTTCTAGCGTTGTAAGTCCACAGACATACCGCTGTACCACTGGGGGGCAGAAACCGGGTGAGCATAACACAGCTAGCCCATTGTGTAGATTTGTACTTGAACTATTAATGTCACTTTTTTTAGATGAAAAACCCGTACAACTTATGTAGCAAAAAAAACATTTATTAAATGAAATAGTTACCATTCTTGTCGATGATGCTTTTCCATCTTACAGTCAGATTGTTAATGCCCTGATTAATGAAATCACTTGGATTTGAAGCAAAAAAAAACATGTCGATGTCCTCTTTAACACCTTCCACATTTCCATACGTTTTCTCATTAAGATGGTGTTGCAGCGAATGAAAAAAGATTGTAATCTGATGTTGCCATATCTGGAGAATATGGTGGTTGGGGGAGAACTTCCCAACCCAACTCCATAATCTTGTGTTGCGTCAAACGTGCCACGTGTGGACGTGCATTGTCGTGGAGAAGAACAAGGGCTTAATTTAAACATTCCAGTTGCTGACTATAGATCTCTGCCTTGACAGTTCGCTTTGATATCCCACCAAATGTAAAACATAATTGTCAACGGATAAAGTCCAGGTTTTGGGGTCGAAAGTGGTTTTTGTCTAGGATGAGCCATTCTTTTCGGTGTTTAATTTTCGCATAGAGACTCTATTTTTCACCACCTGTGACAATTCTGTCCAAAAATGGTTCACGCGCATTACGCGCCAGAAGAGACGAAGCAACGTTCACACGTTGGAAACGTTGATCATTGTGAGGCACCCAAACACCTTCTTTATGGAGTTTTCCTACATTTATTAGATGTTTATGTATTGGTTCATAAGAGATATGCAATTTCAGGGCCAGATCACGAGTGTGTTGCCTTGGGTTAAACTGAACAAGCGTCTTCAGAGCATCAATATCAATTCCAATATGTCGACCCCTGCCATCACAGTTTTTAAGGCTGAAGTCACCTAAACGAAATTTGCTGAACCATCGTTGACACTTACGAACGTTCAAAACATTTCCATAAA
>NW_013665763.1:187571-196186 GCF_000517525.1 Limulus polyphemus
TTATATTCTTTGTGGCTACAGAGGCGTTGTTTCCCTTCTTGTATTCAAACAGCATTACATGCCAAATGTGTGGTTCATTATGTGCAATCACTATAAAGAATTAGAGTATATTAAACTTTACACATTATATAGGCTACACTAACGTGACCTTTAGGCGGTTCGTTTAACTATTATACGTGACGTACGTTTTTTATGGGGTGGTTAATGAAAGTATTCCAAAACGCGACATTAATTTCTTGACGACCTAATACAAACAAACAAACTTAACAAGCTCACCATTAATTCAATCATCTTGTTCGACCTTGTTTCCATCTATCAACTGTTCAAGATGAGGAATGCTGTTTAAATTTTCATTAGTAAAAACCGAAGAAAAAGCAGAATTTAATAACCCGGCTATCTCATAACCATCAAATACAAGCCTACAAGGGCCCTACCCCTATCCTCTTATTTACCCTTACTGTATTTAAAGAAATCATTACTGTTAAATTTTACATTTTTTTGCCAATCTTTTTTCCATACATCCTTTTTGATGCCCTAATTTCCTGTTTAACCATCTTTTTCATATCATACCCTTTCTGAACCAACCTGGTTTTTTACTTGAAGCTACCCTTTTCTTTCTATAATAAATATGTTTATCTTGAATATTTAAAAATTTAATGTCTCCAAATAACTTAGCTGCCAAATTCACAACGAATAATTCTTGTTGCATCCCTTCAAAAGTTCCTTCCTTAACATTTGTAACCATAATTTAATTATTCCTGGTCTCCATGTTTCCCAATCTATATGCCTGAAAGTAAAATCACCTATAATTATGACCTCAATAACAGCAGAAATCTTAATCTCACTGTCAAATTTCTCGCTAATTTCATCAGTATCATTTGGTGGTCTTTAAAAGCTTTTCCATTTATATCCGCTAATAGAAACCCAAATGGATTCAATCTCCTTGCTATTATCTTTGATATCCTCAACTTAAATAGGATGTAAGTTACACTTTACATATAAAGCTACTCCTCTCCCTGTCTTTAGTACTCTATACCTATTAAATATCCTATAACCCTGTATTTCAAAGAAATTACTGTCATCAAAATCATATAAATTCAACCATGTTTTCGTTATTCCCGTTATTTCAAACTCCTCCATTCTTACCATTGCCCTAAAGTCATTTTTTTATTTCTTATACTTCTAGCATTACAATAGTAAAACTTAAGCCTATCCTCAGAACTACTTCTATACTCATTTCCTATGCTAAACTTTTCTCTACATCTTATTGTTTTTGCATTTAGTTTACCATTGACTCAACCACTGTCTAACCCAGTTTCAAGCTTCCTTTACAGCTGAGTTAATAGCCCTTACAAACAAATCAGACCCTACTCTATTCAAATGTAAACCATCCATTTCAAAAATGCTCCCTTATCACATTGAACTGATCCCACAAATCCATCCTTACATATTAACCTAAGTCTAGAATTTAACCCTAGTGACCTACTTATAACTTCATCCCCACAGTTAATTCTTGGCAGTATCCCTGACAAAATTGAGTTATGGCATTTTTTAAAAGCCTTTATCAACTCCTTGTACTTATTAATTAGCTCCTCTGACCTACCTTTCCCTACATCATTAGCCTCTATGTGCACAAGAAAACTACATCATTGCTGGCCCCTTTATTATATCTCTTGCTTTATGAGTTATATCCTCCACCTGTGCCATTGGATAGCATAATCTAATTATTTTCTCCCTATTTAACACGCAGACTATCATATCCACATGCCTTATCAAGGAAATACCTGTAACTATAACCTCTTTAAGTTTATCATCCACATCCTTTTTTGACCCTTTTTTTTTCCTTCCCTCCAATAGTCCCTCAACTGCACAAGCCAAGGGCTGAAATCTGTTGCTCAATAGAATAGGCTAATTACAATTAACTGTACTACTTATAGCACTAACTTCCTGAAAGTCATTGTTAGTTGATGTATCCCTTGCATGTAAAAGATTAAGCTCCTCCGAAAATCCTGCTGCCATTTTCCACAATTTACAGTTCTATTTCATCTACTTTAATTAGGATAGCCTCCAACTTCTCTTGCAAACTACAAAGTCTGCATACAAATTCCACTTCTTCACTAGTATTAGCTTCCTTAAAAGTGCATACCAGTCTCAAGTTCCCTAATAAAACCCACTCATTGCATCCATCACACCTAACCAACTTGTTATCGTTTAACGCCTACACTAGCCTTAAACATTGTATTTGAAGCCTTGAAATAAATATTCAATACTAAATACCAGTAACCTGTTGCAAACACTGTTAGGACTAACGTTTGAGAATCAAATATATACTTTATATTCACACTAAAGTAATTAAGTTTGTCTTTAATTATATAGAAGTGACAAATAACTAGTCTTTACTATATTTGACGTTTACGTAATACTAACAGTAATAATACAATGTATTTAGCATGATTTAAAACCTACTTATAAGCTAAATTTAAAGTAATAGATCTAAAGTCAAATATACAAATTAATCCTTAAAACATGAAGAGACATTTAACTAGTTTTTAGATAGTATTTGTTTGAAAAAACAATGTATTTAATACATTTCACGATTAACCAATAAGTTGAATTATAGCTAAACCTAAAGTACCGTTACACGTCCTAAGCCTAATCTGATTTAAAATTTTAACCCTACTATTTTTAGTTACAAATCTTACTGAATCTAGTTATTCTTTTGTACAACAAATTCTAATATTAATATTAAATAATATTCAAAAATCTATAAGAGATTAACTTTCCAGTGTGTGTTGATAAGGTTAGATCTTGTTTGTGTGTTTTTTATAGCAAAGCTACTAATGCTATCTACCGCCATCCTTAATTTTGAACTGTTCACCACAGGGAAGATGTTAGATATACACGACTGTTCATCTCAAGTTTAATACTAGAGTATTATTTAGCTTATATGATGCTAACATTAAAGTAAGTTATTTTTAGAAGGAATAGTTATGTCAAGTTTTCTTACGTAACTTTTGGCGAATCATTTGTTGTGTAATTCAACTGTTGTGAACTGACAACATGTTATTCGAACATTCTGAATTTGTATCATTGCTTTAATTAAGTATTGTTGCCTAAAATGTGTAGTAGTGTTTAGAAGGTTCTAGGCCTCAGATGGGATATTTATAAATACACATACAAAATGTGATAGAAGTTAAATAAAGGGGAAAAAAAGAGATAGAGATAGATATAGACTGGGTGATCGTGAGTTTAGCCATAAAGAGTGTAAAGTGGAGATTTTTAAAGTGCAATAATCGCAGATTGTATTGTAATAACAGATTAGAAAAGAATAATTCGTCTTGTCAATCGGTTCTAAACTGAATGAACCAGACTGTGAGGACTTTTGACGTAAAACAAAATTATTGAAAGTTCTGGATACAACGGTGGTAACCAATAGGGTAATATAAGTGAATTTATCACTGACTGTATTGTGATAACAGAGTAGAGAAGAATAATTCGTCTTGTCAATTAGGTTCTAAGGTAACTGAACAAACTTGTGTGGACTTTTGACGAAAAAATAATTATTTAAAACTCTGGATTTTACTGTGATAATGAACTGTGTAATGAATATTTGTATATACATTTGACTTGTTTTAATATATTATTTTAAAACAAATGGATTGTGTGCCGTTTGTTTATTGCCGAAATTTATCACCAACAAGACACAGACACCTACTGTAAAGAATCTTACTGACACGTACATCCACATACATGAACCAGAAGTGAAAATATTGTCGACTGACTTTGGTTAGCGAATAGAGAGAGAGGTGAGTGACTTGGGATCAAATATAGCAATCTACGAGTGTTTGTTAACCAATAACAAGAAATATATATATAGAGAGAGAATAAGAGCAAAAATGGAGAATGAAAAAAAGGAGAAAGAGAAGAGAATAAAATAGAGACAATAAGGGAACAAACTGATATTGCCAAGCTCACCCAACAGAAAGACGAAGGACCCAATAATGATAATGGGGTCAGGATCAGCTGACCCAAGCTTCCCAAATTTGATGAGCAGAAAGACGACATGGATTCTTTCCTGGTGAGGTAAAAAAAGATTTGCCAAAGGTCAAAACTGGAACAAAGGCCACTGGGCTGTCTGTCTCAGATCCATTCTCACAGGAAAAGGTCTAGAAGTGTACACACACATGACATCAAAAGACGCCATGGACTTATGACAAGTTAAAAGTTGCCTTGTTGAAATGCTATGAACTTACTTGGGAAGGTTTTCGTTGGAAGTTTAGAAAAGTCAATCCTGACACTGGAGACACCGTATTTCAGTTTGTGACATGTCTGGGCAATACTTCACAAGATGGACTGACATGGCTAAATGCGAAAATAATTTTGAGGAACTGGCAGATCTACTAATATGTGAACAATTCATGATCACGTGCTCCTCTGACATGTCACTGTTCCTAAAGGAAAAAGCACCAAAAGACGCGGACTAGATGATCAAGCTGGCAGAACAGTATATGGAAGAGGGAGAAAAATAGCAAGTCAAGGAGAAACCAGTTAAAGTTGAAACCAGGAGTGGCTGACCAGAAGAAGGATACCAGCAAATGTGACAAGAGGTCAACATATAAAAAGGAGAATAGATGATTTGCTTGTTAAAGAATGGAGCACATTGTGATATTCAGCAAGTCTTTCACCAACAAGCAACAGCAGAAATATCAGCATAAAGCACCCAGAGCTACCTACAAAGATGATGCTGGCAAGAAACAATAAAAGAGTGACTATCACCATGGATGCTGTTGCCAGAAGAACATAATAGAGACATCAATTCAGATTCACCACAACAAGGAAGTCCTAACTCCATGACTAAACAGTGCACAACTAATGGTCAACTCAAGTTAGCAAATAGGTCAATAGTTCTAGTTGTGAATGGAGCAACTGACAAATATCGAGAGGTGCCAAAAACCACAAAATGTCAGTAGGTGAAGGCTATGTCGGGGACAAGAAGATGAAGGTCCTACGAGACAATGGGTACAGCAGTGCAGCAATAAGAACCAGTCTAGTATCTGATGACCAGATGATGTTTGTGTGTACTGATTGATGGGACAGTGATAAAGTTTTCCATAACAAGAATAAAGATGGACTCTCCATACTACGTGGAAAGCCTTGAGGCCATGTGTATGAAGGCACCATCTATGAGTTGGTGATCGACAATATACCAGGCAGTAGAAATTTGGTGGAACCAGACAGAATGGAGACTGATGAGGCATCTACAGTCACCACATGAGCTCAAGAGAAGAATAGCAAACAAGATATCAAGCCCCTTTTGAAATTATTATGGTTGTGTTTATTGTTCATTTATTATTTCCTTCTATCATTTAGATTATCTATGAATTTTAGTTGCATTAAAACGCTAACTCACCTTTTATGTAATCATTTGTATTTTGAGTAAATATATGTGTGTATGATGAAACTGACAGTAGCTCCCTAATGATGACATACAGATACTATTAATGTACCAGAAGGGTATGTAAATTTATGATCACATGAGGTGTACTCTCATGACTTACTCAGTCAATAAGTACCCTGTCAGAAGCATCACTAAGAAAGAGAGTCACGAGATAGTTAATGAAGAATACAGTTAGTGAATATTGTTGTTTATCACTAGATGTTGTTATTGATATTGAAAGGTATTTTTGGAATACTGAGTTTGCTGTTTCTTTTTTTAATTAGGTTATTGTTTCTGGTTCTTTTTTATGAATCCATTATTTGAAATAATATTGATAGCTGTGATATATTGTTTATTAATATTAGTGTCAAGCCCTGGCCAGGAATGTGTTTGCTAACTATGTTGAATAAATTGTTGTTGTTGAACCTTAATGAACCCAAAATAATTGCATACCTCCTTCTTAATCATATATCGTGTCCAGTTCTTGAATATTTTAATTTGTGTTGAAGTCATACAAGCTATTTCTAATGCCAAAAACAGCACTTAGCCTGTTCTCTTTGTCTGTTTCCACCTTCCAATAGACTAGCACAGACTGAGTATACTGAACTATTGGAAACTTTCAATAAAGCAAGACATTTATGTGGTAATAGAAATGTATTTCTACATGTCACTGTGTTCACATGTCGAAATTCAACACAGAACTTTGACATTTCCGCTTTCTTGTGACAGTGATAACTTGTGATGAACAAGTACTTTCCGTTTGCTGTAGGGTTCTATGTACTATCTTTAAGCGTCCTATTTTTCTCGGCACTGTGTATGTCTCTGATTCACGGGTATAGCATATGTGTTAATTAGTTAAAAAAAAATAAGTTGTATATCTCCTGTACCTATGTAATGTTGTGTTCTACGAAAGTAACCATTGTTTTTCACACACATGAGCTTGCTGCTGGCCACTATGGAGACTGCTCTTGCATTTGTCCACTAGCTGTATGAAATGTGTTTATAATCACATGTGGTGCAGCCATAGTATTCTCCATCTGCTATTTCCCTTTCAACCATCAATACAGTTCCACGAGGGACCATTATATGTACCTTTCCACAATTACATATCAATAAGGATACCATGCTTGCTGAAGGCGTCACTATCGTTTGAGCCAATATATCTTTGTGCGTTGACAAAAAACGATGGACCTTACCTGTCACAATGGTTTGAGTAACTTTCATTGAATTCACAATGCTCCATGGATAACTGTCTCGTGTTTTTCCATCTATTTTTTGAAATGGACTTATATGGTACATTTTCCTTAGTAGGTGTTTTGTCTGAAATGGATAGCACTGACACAGGTCATTTTAGCAGCCAACGCTGTAACATGCCTAGTGCTAAAATGCCTATGCTTCATAACGCATAACTACATCAATACACTTGGTACCAATGATGAAACTGAGTCTAATTGACTATTTGCTGCACAGCATATTTATATACCTGTTCCTCGTTAAAATTCTCTATGTAGTTTACGATTCGGTTTAGGTTATGTGACCATAGGACTACACTACCAAAGTGACAGTCTTGAAATGTTTTCGATCATTTTATTTGCGGTAGTTTTTATAGCCTTCACTTAAATCTTCCTTATTCTATCATTTTCACGCACAACATGTAAGCTACGCTTTCTTGCAGGCATTATGTTTTAGATTGATAAATCCTGGTCTATTTGAAAAAAATTCCGCTATCACACAAACAAACTCAGGTAGACACAACTTTATTTAATAAAATTGCACGTAAAGTAAAGTAATGATATTTATAACGATGTAAAGAGTATGAAAAAGTTATGAGTATTCAGTGTATGACACGGTTTTATGAGATGAAACAAAGAAAGTCACAAAAATGAAAACGTACTAAAGAAAAAATAACTAAAAGTTGTTCATAGCAGTCTATCAAACGAATTGAAGCTAAATTATTGCAAAGTAATGCAAATATAAAGTTGTAATAAAGGCAAACTTAGCTGAATATGCAGAAACGTTTGAATACGTGTTCACAAAGTTATAAGCATATGGTTTTGAACGAACTGCGCATGCTTATTTTAGACCAAAATAAGTTGAGAAAGCTCATAGCAGTTGTATTTAGTGTAATGTTAATTTTTTAGGAAATTACATGCTGGGTTAAGTGCTGTTTATGTGAAGTACTTTGGAAATAAAAAAATTAAAAAATCGTAGCCAATCAAAGCCAGTCATCCCGTGATGACAACGAAATTGTGCCATCGTGTAACATATTCGTTGCATTAAAAAGTTTGACTAAACGAAAAACAGGTGAGGTATTCTGAATGGGAAAGCCAATATGCAATTCGGGACCTCGGACAAAAGCCTTTCTAACTTGGCCCGGTATGGCCAGGTGGTTAGGGCGTTCGACTCGCAATCTGCGGGTCGCGGGTTCGGATCCCCGTCACACCAAACATGCTTGCCCTTTCAGCCGTGGGGGGCGTTATAAAGTGACGGTCAATCCCACTATTCGTTGGTAAAAGAGTAGCCCAAGAGTTGACGGTGGGTGGTGATGACTAGCTGCGTTTCCTCTAGTCTTACGGCTAGTGCAGATAGCCCTCGTGTAGCTTTGCGCGAAATCCATAACAAACAAACAAACCTTTCTAACGATACCAAATTTGTAGCTTTTGATTGAGAAATTTGCGAGAAAAGTTCCGGACAGACAAACGTAAGCGTATTATTTACATAGATAGCTTTAAAAGTCAGTTCCGTGTGAATAACCACAGGATCACTACATTGCAGTATAGTATAAAGTAGACTTGAATGCCTTTAGGCGAACTTAATTGTTCTGTAACCTTCCTGTGTTGATCAAATAGGAGTCACCTTTCTCTTATTGATATGCTCTCATATCTATCTAAGAAAGAGTCAGTAAGTTAATGAGTCCTTTGAAAGAATATCGTGTCCACGTAGTACTTAAAATTAGAAAATAATGCTTCTTTTTGTAATTCAAAAAAAAATTGGTTTATAAAATGGGCAGAGTTACATTGTTATTTGAGACATTTAAAAGATGACATCACATGGACAGGAATTGAATACATTAAAATAATAACTTTTCTTTCCCATAAATATGAGGTATTCAATGTATATTATACTATGAAACACAAGTAAGTAACTTTCTATCATAATTTCTTTGTGTCTCCTTCTC
>NW_013665763.1:197129-226575 GCF_000517525.1 Limulus polyphemus
GATACCCGTGTTGGGCAGAGCACAGATAGCCCATTGTGTAGCTTTGTGCTTAATTACAAACAAACCTTCTCCTTGAAATTAACACTTAAGTTAAAATCTTAAATCGCATTATAATTAATCATTGGTTTGTTAGAGGAAAATAAGTTGTTACAAAATAAAAATAAACTAAGTTTCTGTCCTTATAAGAATAGAACAGTGTCTTGAAAGCAAGAAGCACTAGGAAAAGATGGAAGGAAACCGCATTAGTGTTAATCGAATTCTGTTAAACAAGAGATCACTGAGCTAGGAATTTTGCACCTTTATCAAGTCGTATCTAAAGACGTTGCCCAGTAGGCTGTAGATCGGGAAGATCCGAAATTTGTGCCAGGATGCCACTGAACAAGATATGCACTTTCAGATGTAGATACGTTATAAACTTAGGGTAATAGTATTGCATATTTTGTACCGCTATATTTGCAAAAACAGTAATTGGATAAGAGTTGTACACCAACCCAATTTGTGCATGGGAGAAAGTAACTGAAACTTTGTCTCCAGCGATTCAGTCTTAAACCTGTGGGCTTATAACGCTACAAATCTGGTTACAGCACAGATAACCAATTGCTTAACTTTGCGCTTGACAGAATGTCCTAAAGTATAACGTGCTCACAGACAAGACCAATTCAATTCCTTGGCTTGTAGAAGAAGATATCAATAAACTGTCCTGAAAAGGTATAGGACTGAAAATAGACTTTGTATAGTCAATGATTTGAGTTACAAAAGCATGATGTATTAAGTTTCACGTGGCTTATTTATGTCATATTCTACATGCATTTTCGAAAGTTTATGAATAACCGAAAACAAAACTTCAGATAAATATATTATTCAATGGTTACCATGCTTTATTAAATATAAATAAAACCAAACAATTTTAGATTAATT
The DNA here is from genome assembly GCF_000517525.1 of Limulus polyphemus. Taxonomy (NCBI): domain Eukaryota; kingdom Metazoa; phylum Arthropoda; class Merostomata; order Xiphosura; family Limulidae; genus Limulus; species Limulus polyphemus. The sequence goes on from NW_013665763.1 coordinate 198,048, forward strand.
TTATCTGAAAACGTATCAACTTCTGACAGTTTTGTGTAAAACCAAACAAAATTGCACTTCAGCTTAGAAACACGTGTATCGTAGAAACCAAAAACGAGTATGTTCAGTTTCGCAATACATATTTAATAGTATGTACATTTCTAAATATAAATCTAATTTAAACAAATATCTGTATTAAAATAAATTTAGAATAATAAATCCGTCACAGTTCTTATCACCTTGGAATCTAGCCAAATCGTTTGGTTATTGATGGCATTGTGAGCACTAGTCTATTGTATGTTGTCATTGTAACCACTCGTCTGTTGTGTTGTCATTGTGAGCAATCGTCTGTTGTATGTTGTCGTTATGAGCACTGGTCTATTTATTATATGTCATCGCTGTGAGTACTAGTCTGTTATATCTAAATCTATTAGCAATTCTTACATGGCACACGTAAATATAAAATTATTAATAAACAACAGTTATTCATATGAGTAGGCAAACACAAAACTACCAATTTATTGTTTTTAATGTGTGGCGGGCTCTCCACAAGGTCTACTGTTTACCTTTTTGTCTTTATCTTATTGTTTCATTAAAACGTTCATCTCATTAACTTAAACAGAGTTAATAGGGACTTTGCTGAGACCTTAGTGCCAGCTGTCGTTTGTTATTCCCCTTTAATATGATCGTTTTTCCGCGCGTTAACTAAAGAGTGTGATATAGAGTGGAGCCATGAAACATAACATGCTACAATCTAAAGAGCAAGATGTGGCCTTTATTTTTCATTTTGCTCACGTGAATTTAACTAAGAATGTAACATATGCTGTTTAATTAAGTAAATTGAACACACTTTTGTTATATCAGCTCCAATAAATATTTTTTAAGTTTGTATGCAAGTCAAATGTAGCCTAGTCAATATTAATATCTGATCAAAGCATAGATCAGAACCAGAAATGTACTCAGTAACGAGCATAGCCAATTAAATATACTGCTCAAATTATCTTACTTACAATGATTTGAATGCGCTGTCTCATCAGTTGAGTATGCTCGCTGTTAGCGATATTTCCGACAGCAATGTTAGTATCTCTGTTGAATGTGGTATAGTTGTCTCAGAATCCCTGTTGAATACAGTCTAATTACGTTAGCATCTTTGTTGAATGTAGTCTTGTTAACAAGACTACATTCAACAAAGATGCTAACGTAATTAGACTGTATTCAACAGGGATTCTGAGACAACTATACCACATTCAACAAGACTACATTCAACAAAGATGCTAACGTAATTAGACTGTATTCAACAGGGATTCTGAGACAACTATACCACATTCAACAAGACTACATTCAACAAAGATGCTAACGTAATTAGACTGTATTCAACAGGGATTCTGAGACAACTATACCACATTCAACATCTCTGTTGAATGTAGTCTTCTTGTCTCAGAATCCCTATTGAATTTATTCTTACATATTATTATCTAATCACTTCATAAATCAAATATCAAGACTTATTTTAGTATAAAAATAACAAGAATATATAAATAATTGAATCAACTTGTAAACTCATATATAGCTAGATTCTGCCAGTTTAAAGTCATTAAAAATATAGACAAAATGAGAATTAAAATTAATTGCATATGTGTATAAATTTACTGATAAAATAGAGTTCATATTAACAGACATTGATACTTCATACATTTATGTTACATAATAGCATGTGATTCGCGTTTTTATCCTCAGAACAACACGTACGTGTAACAGAATATTTTCCATGCGTATGCTCGTTTTAGTTTCCAGAGGGAATACGTCAAGTTTATGTGCCGCGTAAAAGTTAATTATATCTCTGCGTCTAGAGCCCCGGGTGGGTCAGAGTTAAGTCTGCAGAATTGCAGAGCTAAAATTCAGAGTTCGATACCCCGCGGTAAACAGAGCCTTGATAGTCCATTATATATATTTGCATTAACATCCAAACATACCTCTGCGTCTATAAAATTATTCAAATAAATACTACATATCGTATATTAATGATCCTCTCTTATTACATTAGAAATTAGTCTTCATTTTTCAGATTACCACAGTTAAAAAATAATTCAGATCTAATATATAAGTGTAGCGTTCAGGCTTAAAATATCTGAAAACTCAAGCTTTTATTATGATGCTCTTACTCCTAGTCGGGAAATTTTATCCACCAAAACTAACAAAGAACATTGTACTTTAAAATTATTAATATTGACAGTATAGTATTTCTTGACCAAAAATGTTATCTTTATATTACTCAGATGGGCCCCCTGGTGGCTCAGCGGTAAGTCTGAGGGTTTACTACGCTTTTTATCGAGTAACTTTGTTTTCCAACAAACAATACACAAACATTGAGATGGACATAATATTTCTAATTACAATATGTTAATCGTATATATATTGTATAATGATTTATTATATATCAAATGGCTATACGTACACGACAAAGACATTTTAAAGATAAAAACATCTTAAAATTTTATTATCATTCAGGTAAAACCCTTTTTTACACGAATAGTTTAATAATATAAACTTAATGAACTTCGAGTACGTTTAGTAAGTTTATTTTGGGTTATCAGAGCTTATGAGTAAAAGTATAATAACAATGATATATCAACACACTGTATCTGTTACATCCACTGCCGATGAAACTTTTCATCCAATACTAGAGCTCATCTGGACAAGATAGACGAAGTAATAGTTGAGATGCTATTTATATCATCAGTTGCTTAAACAGCAACTGTTTCGGCGTGAAATAGTTTGAATTGTGGAATTGTAATTTTTATCAATTTTACTTAAGCAATTATACATCAGAATTAGGTTTGTGGTTTTTATTAATGTCAAATTATTTATTTATTTTAACACTACTCCTTACTAACTTTGAACTGATAGATAAGTGAAAAGGCAGAATGCTATTTTCGACAAGAGATGAGAACCATGATCTTTCAGCCTCACGGTCTGACACGTCGTCACCTCTATGCCACGCCCAACCCATATTTGGGAAGAAATTATCACGTGGAAGACATATTCCAAACAATCTGTAACATAGTTTAGTTTTTACTGAGCTTGGTTTTCATGTTTCTTTCTTCTTAAAAATTGTTTTTTCAGTTGATAATTACATTTTCATTTCGTAATTAAACGAAAACTGCTTTTGATAAATCTTTCAAACTGGTTAGCTGGACCTTCGTTTCGAATTTTACAAGACCGTCTAAGAATTTGCTTATTCTCTAGGTGAGTCGAAATGTGGGACTTATATCACAGAGCTCTAGCAGCATATTGAACAAATATTTCAATTGTGAAAGTTAATTATGTAAAATTATTCAACATGTGGTCGTTTTAAGTCAAGTTGAAGTACAAGTTAGTAAGTCACGGGTTGACCGTGAGAAAAGGATTCACTTTTGTGTATTTAAAAAAACACACACATACTAATTTAGTAAAGTGTAATTTTATATTACTGATTGTGTGAGTGATATACGTAAGAATATAAAAAGATCAATTGTAAATTAAATGGATTTCACTTTAGCTGAGTGATATTATAATAAATTTAACTGCTATTTTTTTTTCTTGGGATATTATAACGTGCTTTCCACCAACTTTGTCTAATACCATAAAGCGTTTTGATTTCAATTTATTAAAAGAATTTCAAAAACCATTAAATGTCGTGAGAAATAGCAGCGCATGCTTCTTTGACACTGAAAAAAGTTTTATAATAGAAACAATAACATTTAAGTAAAGATACTCGTGATCAAATTACATTCAATAAAAGAGTGAAAGAGCATGGTAACCATAGCAACACTTACTCGAGTACTTTTGGATGAAGGTAAAGCGTTGTGGTAAATGTAGTTTGTAGTTAAGCACAAAGCTGCACAATGGACTATATGTGGCTATGCCCACCACGGATATCGAAACTCTGTTTCTAGCGGTATAAATCTACAGATATGCTGCTGTGCCACTGGGGGACCGTTGTGGTAAATGTAGTTTGTAGTTAAGCACAAAGCTACACAATGGACTATATGTGGCTATGCCCACCACGGATATCGAAACTCGGTTTCTAGCTGTATAAATCTACAGATATGCTGCTGTGCCACTGGGGGACCGTTGCGGTAAAAATGACGTGAAATATACGAAATTCATAATACATATATCACTTGAAAGCACATTGGAAACTACAAAGAGATGACGAAACAAGTGGAATTGATATTATGCTGTGTAATTTGTGTGTTGAAGATATTTATCCTGTACATAATCTTACATGGTGTTATTTAATTAACGAGAATCAACCATAGCATCATCCAGGAAAACGTTTGTTTTGTTTGCTGACGCTTGTTGTATTGATCATGTTTTCTTCCATGAAATGTTTGAAACACACATGACGTGTTATTCATGTAGAGTTGTTAAATGTTACTTTAAACGTTCTGCTGAGCCATTGGGGGAGAGGGGGGGGAGGGCTTTCAAGTTGAAACAGCAAAAAATCCTTAATCAGTTATTAAACTAACAAACGAAGCATTAAGAAACTAAGAAAAAAAAATTCAACCCTTGAAAATATGTATTGAAAATAAAATTACGACGAAAATTAAGGAGTTTGGAAAGATTCAAATATGATCGTGTATTATAAAATAAGTATTTCTTCCATAAAGAGGCGTGGTTTCGAGATAAAATTGGAAATTATATTCAGGCAATATCTGGTCATTGTGACTGAGTTGTGGGAGTTTACTCAGAACAAAAAAAAAAAAACTGCTCGTCAAAATCCTAAGCTCTAAGGAAGTGAACTCGCATTAGAAGGAGGCGGAACTACCCTTCTTGAAACTATTATGCGTTGCATTATCTTGGAGGTTCTGCACGAAAAGAGAGAGGCCCTGTCCGTTTTCACCTAAATCAATTAATCAAGGTGATTATGAAGGATTGTGGCACGTGTTATATCACATAATTATATGTTTACCTAGCTTACTGGAAGGCGAGGAACAGTTACGTATTGTTCATCGCGTAAAAGAAAGTCTGATCTAACCTAAACACGAAGGATCATACTAGGTAATAGTGCTACATTCCTAGTTTTAATTGTGCTACTCGTATACATACTAGGTAATAGTGCTACATTCCTGGTTTTAATTGTGCTACTCGTATAAAACGCGCTATTTTCTAAAGCATCTTTCTTCATTTTTTTTCCTGGGAATCTTAAACTAATTTAATTTTTCAACTTTTTTTAGCTTCCAGAACTTAAGCTAAGTTTCAATTAGTCTCTCCAGGACTTACGATAATCTTTGCTTTATAATGTTTTGGCATTTGGCTTTTTTTTAATTACGCTCTCCAGGACTTACGATAAGCCTTGGTTTCTAATGTTTTGGCATTTGGCTTGTTTTTAACCAGTCTCTCCAGGACTTACGATAAGCCTTGGTTTCTAATGTTTTGGCATTTGGCTTGTTTTTAACCAGTCTCTCTAGGACTTACGATTGGTCTTGGTTTTTAATGTTTTAGCATTTGGCTTGTTTTTAATCAATCTCTCCAGGACTTACGATAAGCTTTGCTTTATACTGTTTTGGCATTTGGCTTTTTTTAATTACGCTCTCCAGGACTTACGATAAGCCTTGGTTTCTAATGTTTTGGCATTTGGCTTTTTTCAACCAGTCTCTCCAGGACTTACAATAAGCTTTGCTTTATACTGTTTTGATATTTGGCTTGTTTTTAATTACGCTCTCTAGGACTTACGATAAGCCTTGGTTTCTAATGTTTTGGCATTTGGCTTGTTTTTAACCAGTCTCTCCAGGACTTACGATTGGTCTTGGTTTCTAATGTTTTGGCATTTGACTTAATTTTGATTAGTCTTTCCGTGAATTCACGAAATGCAAGTCTTGGTTATATTTGTTACTTACAAAATGTAAGTAACAATCTCCAACACTCCAAAATGAAGAATTAACTAAGTTCAGCTTACTACTAGTTATTGAAAGAAAGCTGAGTTTAATTTATTCTCTTCTGGACTTACCAAATGTCAGCTTTGGATAAATTTAACTATTCTCTCTGTTACTTACTAAACGTGAGCGAAACTTCATTCAGTATATTTTTTATGTGGCTTAGTTTAAACCAGCTAATGAATAGTTTGAAGGTGAAGAGTATATGCAGAGTAAGAACAGTGATTAGTTGGGTGTTTAATAGACAGAACCTTAGTGTAATGGGCACAAGAAACTGGAAATTGGAAAACGGCCTTCTTTAGAAATTAATCGGATAACTTATATATATATATAAACATTGTATTCTAATAATTATTTTAATCCAATAAGTATTATTTGAATTTTCTGTTGTCGAGATCGCAAAACTGCTTTTTGTTTAAAAGAAAAATAGGGATATGAAAAACATGTATTTGACTATGTTGTCAAACTAAACACACTCATTTAGAAATGACAATATATATACGTTTTATACCATGAAGTTATTTAGTAAACACACTCATTTAGACAATGTATACGTTTTATACCATGAAGTTATTTAGTAAATACACCCATTTAGACAATATATACGTTTTATACCATGAAGCTATTTAGTAAACACACTCATTTAGACAATGTACGTTTTATACCATGAAGTTATTTAGTAAACACACTCATTTAGACAATGTATACGTTTTATACCATGAAGTTATTTAGTAAACACACTCATTTAGACAATGTATACGTTTTATACCATGAAGTTATTTAGTAAACACACTCATTTAGACAATATATACGTTTTATACCATGAAGTTATTTAGTAACTTGGTTTCCTTATTTCCTTTTAATTTTTTTTCCATATATTAATATATATATATTATCGCCTGACCTTCTATAGCCTTAGCACTCAAAATAAGAAAATTTGCCTGAGATTTTAAGTTTTAATTGACTACATTATAAATGCTGTTTGCTTAAATATATTTCAGCGACAATCACTTGATAAACAGAAGATGATTTTTCACTCTCTTGTAAAATTTATCGGTCTAAAGAAGTGTGAACATCTTAGGAAATATATAAGTTCTGAAATATTTTTATTCTGTGTTTGAGAGCGTGTATTCGTAGTTATAAGTTAGTCTGACCCAATTACTAAATGTGTTCTATATTAGTTTCATAAATTATACCTTTATATAGTTTTCATATTGGGATGAGCAAGCTTTAATGGCTAGAGTGCTCGAAATATGAGTCCGAGGGTTCACGATTCGCGTCCCGTTGTCGTAAAATCGTTCTCCGTACCCTAGTATGCTCTAAGAGCGATGGTCAAATCCTAAGTGTTAGCGGTGAGCTCTGTTCATAAGCTGCCTTCCCTCCTGTCTATCTGTTCAAAATTAGAGACGTCTACAGCAGATAGTCCTTGTGTAGCTTAACGCGAATATTTGAAACAAACAAACAAGTTTAGATTAGAATCATTACATTATTTGTTAAATTTTATTTATAATTACAGTTTGAGCTGGAACTCCTGATACTGGTCTTTCGGACAGGTCACCATGGCACTAGTAATGAGAAATACACTTACATCACAGCAATCGGTTATTTAACTGTAGATTAAATTTAAGATATTTTAACTCTCAATAATCACGAATAATAATCGTTCTCCGTACCCTAGTATGCTATAAGAGCGATGGCCAAATCCCAAGTGTTAGCGGCGAGTTCTGTTCATAAGCTGCCTTCCCTCCTGTCTATCTGTTCAAAATTAGGGACGTCTACAGCAGATAGTCCTTGTGTAGCTTAACGCGAATATGTGAAACAAACAAACAAGTTTAGATTAGAATCATTACATTATTTGTTAAATTTTATTTATAATTACAGTTTGAGCTGGAACTCCTGATACTGGTCTTTCGGACAGGTCACCATGGCACTAGTAATGAGAAATACACTTACATCACAGCAATCGGTTATTTAACTGTAGATTAAATTTAAGATATTTTAACTCTCAATAATCACGAACTTCACTCTACTTACATTAAAATTAAATGTTGAATATTTTAACCACCAGTAGCAAAGCGGTATGTCTGCAGACTTATAACGCTAGAAACTGGGTTTCGATACCCATGGTGGGCAGAGCACAGATAGCCCATTGTGTAGCTTTGTGCTTAATTCCAAACAAACAACTAAATATTTTAACGCTCAATAATCACGAACTTCACTCTACTTGCATTAAAACTAAATGTTGAATATTTTAAAGCTCAATAATCAATTATAAAACTAAATTATCATGACACGATCAAGAATCATTTATTAAAATAAAGCTCAGCATGCAACTAATGATATTTTTCTAGACATGCAATGATAACAGTTAAATATTATGAGGTTCAGAAATAAGTTATTTCATTATAAAATATAAGAATAACTATTAAACCTTCCAATACTCAATAATAAACAATCCCTCTCTGTTTATCCAGAAATAGTTTTTAAACCTTTCTATATTTTTAACAAAAGTATAAAAAGGCAAACCATTTCTTCTAAGTTTCAAATTCGCTGTAATGATATTGTTAGGTATGTTTAATATTTTAATTTAGATATTTGGTTGCTAGAGGGCTGTTTTTGTATGACGTCTAGAAGTTTCCTTAATGTCTAGACCTGAAGTGGCGTCTCTAATCTTCAGGAAATATGTGAAAAACGTATGAAAACACCAGAGTGAGCTAGTTAGTTAGAGTGAGAGTTAATTCGGTCAGTGAGTCAGTCAGTTGATTAGTGAATATTGTACCGTGTTATCGATCAATTACTGAGTACATTACTTAACCAGTTTTGGGCTGTGTTGTAGATTCAGGAGGAAATTTTATAAGTAAAGGATTGTTAAGTTTTATTTCTGAGTTAGGCCTGTCAACGACTGTAAACTGTAAAACTTGTACGTTTCGGTTGAAGAAATATATAAAGCCTTATATGTTAAATGAACTGGACTTTGAATTCTTTTTACCGAATAATCAAAAAGAACCCGTCCAACAACAGAAACCGTTATATCAATAAACTCCCTTTAACAAATATTGTAAGATCAAATTTTGAAAAAAAAAATCATGAAGTAACAACTAGATTCATTCCTAATTTCACCGTATTTTCGTTTTTGTCTACAAACATTTGTGTTGTTATATGAGAAGTATTGGTCTTTCAGAAACAACGAATTATGATTTCGCTGTTGAATAATTCCCTCATGTTCCTTCAAGTTTCAACCCTTAAATAGCTTTCATGATAATTTAACAAGTAAGAATATTGAAGCGTCAGTTTCAATGACAAAAGAGACTTTTCACTTATTACTTTTATTTTATAATGAAAATTATTATTCAAGTATTAAAACTCAGCGTTATAGATATATTGTGAATCAGCAAATTTCTTATATTCTGCAACGCAAGTGATTTTGCTTCTATATACATTCATTACTCTCATAACTTTTGCTATTCTCAGTGAAGCGAATGTTACCAAGCAGCAACAATTCACTACAAGGACGGAAATAACGGAAGAGATGAAAAAAAATCTTTAAAGTGGCCTTGTATTGATAATAAGTTATGACTGACAGATATTATGCTAGCCTATTGGTGGTTAGTGCTACGCGTACACCAGGCAATGTCGACAGTTAAGGAAGTTACTAAAACGACCAACTCGTATTCTGTCCACAATATTTCAAATCTCGCCTGTTCTCGCCGGAGATCCTGTTGTGTTGTTTTTTTATATAAATATTTATGGCATATGCAATTACGAAAGCCTTTTATATCTTTAACATACTTTAACGCGATGACTTCGATATAGAAACATAATTATAAAATTTAGTTTTTCAATATTTTAGGTAAGTCCACAAAGTATGATATATATATAAATAAGTGAGTGAATAAAAACTATTAACAGACACTCAGACAGAAATACAAAGAAATAAACAAGAGAGAAAAAAACAAAGTCAAAGAAAGTGAAAGACAGGAAAAAGCATAGAGAAAGACAGAAGAAAATGAGAAAGAGGATAGGCATACAAAAAGAGAACTAGACATAAATAAAGAAAACACTCATTAATTTCATTATTTACTAAGTTATAATTTAGCTCTGATATATGTAGCTAGCTTGTTTTGATCAGAAGTTCTTTATAATACAAACAGAAAACGGGACAAATTGACATTATCAGTGATAAAGATATTAATGTTGAATTTCCACCTACGTATTGTTTATTTGTTGTTAAATACAGAGCTACACAATGGGCTATCTGTGCTCTATCCACTTTGTCTATCGAAACTCAATATTATAGCGTTATGAGCCCATAAAACCCCAGACTTAGCGCTGGGCCATGAGGAAGCCAATCTATGTAGGCAAATAATGTTTAAATGTCGCATGTAAAGCTATTTTTGCAATGATAATGATCAATTTTTCATGTGGATTTTTATATAATGAAGCATTATACATGACAAAACCTCCTGCGTGTTCTAAACTGAAATACATAATATATTTTTTATTAAATCGGCATATATTTTTGAAACTACGTGAAACTCAGGATAAATGTTACTTAACATTTGTTTTCTTTTTATTGAGTCGTAAACCAGTATTGTTCTTCCAGATCATGACCCGAGCAAGGGCAAGTAGTCAACATATCGAACTGGAGATCCGAGGGTTTCGGGTTCGAGACATGGTGTAACAGTGATAGTCGATCATTGTGGTAATCACTTCAGGTGACCAATGTTGACAAGTGTTTACCATTCTCTGATCTACAGTTCAAAATTAGAGACGGTTATTCCTGAATCATATGAGAGTCACTTGCGGACCTGACCCATTGTGTGCAAAAGGTGTCGTTCCAGGGAACAAGCTTCCAGATCTCATGTCGATTTTACTGTAATATACCTTTCGTTCACTTATTACCACCACTCATGTGTTACAGCGATTATTTTATTATTGACGTTTAGAGTGAATGAAAGTAATTGCATGGAAATAACCGATTGATTGTCGTCCTTCTACATTATTAAAATAATCGATTGATTGTCGTCCTTCTACATTATTAAAATAACCGACTGGTTGTCGTTCTTCTACATTGTTAAAATAACTGACTGATTGTTGTCCTTCTACATTATTAAAATAACCGACTGGTTGTTGTTCTTCTACATTATTAAAATAACCGATTGATTGTCGTCTTTCTACATTATTAAAATAACCGACTGATTGTTGTCCTTCTACATTATTAAAATAACCGACTGGTTGTCGTTCTTCTACATTATTAAAATAACCGATTGATTGTCGTCCTTCTACATTATTAAAATAACCGACTGATTGTCGTCCTTCTACATTATTAAAATAACCGACTGATTGTCGTCCTTCTACATTATTAAAATAACCGATTGATTGTCGTCTTTCTACATTATTAAAATAACCGACTGATTGTCGTCCTTCTACATTATTAAAATAACCGATTGATTGTCGTCTTTCTACATTATTAAACATTAAAAATAGATAGCTATATGACACATTTACAAAAATAAGGATTTTACATTGAAATATTTCATTTTATCCAAACGTATTTGTGCGTGTGTGCATACGAGACTGTCTTGTTAGTATCTGTACATGACATGACCCTAAAGTAATCTCTGTTTTACCTTTAGTCTTTGAGCTAAGATATATTGTCGAAACAAAAGCTACATACGAGTTACAGCCGTTGTTTATTACAGAATGTTTTTGTTCTTTTCTCAATGTTGTCATCAACCAGGATGATGTCACCTGTAGAGGAATGACAACGTACTTAAAGCAGTGTGTTGATAAAGCTTCAATATGTGTTTTTATAGATACGTATAAATATAAAAGTAGCTCATATGATTTAAGAACTAGTGAAGTTTCTATTCTTGTTTGAAATTCTTTCTGAGATTACTTCCGAGTAAACTAAGGGAAATAAACACCGATTATATGATGCCATATTACACTCAAAATAAACACCGTTTATATGATGCCATATTACACTCAAAATAAACACCGGTTATATGATGCCATATTACACTCGAAATAAACACCGGTTACATGATGCCATATTACACTCAAAATAAACACTGGTTATATGATACAATTTACTACTCAGTATACTCAAAATCACCACCGGTGATATGGTGTGTATTTGCACTCAAAATACACACTGGTTATATGATATCATTTAGTACCCAATATACTCAAAATCACCAACGGTGATATGATATCATATTGCATTCAGATACATCGTTTTTTCACGCATTATTTATAGTTGTAAATATATCTACGAGGTTTTATCTTTTGTTACACACCTATGTATCCACCAATCATTTACTATATGTACGTATTTGTTTCATAATTCTTGCAAGGCTGCACGAGGGCTATTCGCGCATAGCCGTCCATAATTTTGAAATGATAGACTAGAGGGGAGACAGGTTGTTAGTCAACATTACACAACACCAAATGTTGGACTACTCCTGTGTGACCGTTTTGGATTTGATCGCAACTCTTATAACGCACCTACCATCCCATAGTGCAAAGCACGTTTTTTTTGGTTTTTTTTGTGAGAAAGGGTCACGAACTGTGAATTCACTGTTTGAACATGCTACCTCGTCCGTCTTATACGTTTGTAAAATATAAATTACAAAATTATCTTAAAGTGATAAAAGAAATATTAGGTTTTATTCATAAATCTTTTTAGGTATGGAACCTTACTGACTGCGCTTTAATTTCTTAACAGTCTTTTCTAATGATCATATTGTGTTGCTGTAAAATCAGAATTGTATCGACAGAAGCGAAACCGAATTGTTGGAATTATACGCACACGCAACAATGTAGCACCAAGAATAATACGTCCTTCGTTATATTATCGTTTGCAATAGCAAAAGTAAAAATCTTAAACCCAAATGTATTTGGATAATAAGAAAAGACGGAAGATTTGCCTCCAAGCATGTGGAATGTGTAACATGAAAATAGTTGTTGTCGTGGTTTTCACAGGGCGAGTTCTTACCAGATTGGTTGTGTCGACCCATAACTAGGCTTATGCTTACACGCCAGTTACGTCTCTGGGGCGGGCGGCTGATAGGGTGTACAACAGGGTTCTTTCTTCGCGTCACACATTTGTAACGTAAGCTGTCGGTCGCGCACTCGTGTGTGGTGGTGCTTCACTGAATCTGGTAGCTCAAAACTGAGAGCTTTAGAAACAGAAGTGTCGATTTGGGTGCTAAAAGTGTAGATTGAACTTGAAACGAGGGTGGTGACTGTAAACGGTAGGTATCCATTCATTATTTCTTACGACCTTGTGAGCTCAATACTACGTGTATGCTCTGAATCACACCATCGTTAACATGAAGTGTTCTGGTTTAAGAAAGTTATAAAATAATGGCCTGTCAATGACAAATCAGCGTTAAAAGATATGAATTCTCAGATGAGATTCTTAATAACATGTAATTAAAATATTAAAACATGAACTACAGTCTTCCTCCCAGGTAAATCATGCGAGATAAGGAAGGCGTCGTTCACTGTAAATTAGATTGTTTAGATTAGAATTAGAAATATAAAGCATAAAATTACTTGACATAACAAGCGCTTCTCTGTAGACCTACAGATTAGTTAAATTACGTAATAAAATATTTTAATTCTAGTGTAGTGTACTACTTTTAATAATTTAAATTGCATACTTAAATGTAATTTAACTATTGCATACAACGGTATATTGTTTCTGGCATATCTAACGGATCTCCAGATACACATTTAAATTAGTATAAAATAAATGTGTATTTTTTAACTCTAAACATGTACCCAATATTTTTAACATTATTTTATTTCTCCCTTTCAAAAAAAAATGTATAGTTTTATTTAGAGTTCCGAAAAATATTTGAGAGGGTCATAATGTGGCTATATAAAGACTTGTAGACATACTTAATAACTGTTGTGTCCTTAATGTGTTTGTTTATTGCCGGTACTTTGATTCTCAAACTTCGTCTACGCGTACAACACGGCGGGAAAATGAAAGGCTACAAATGTTACTCGGCAGCCTTCTGGATTCTATGGTCTTTCAAAAGCTCCGAGATTTTTCGTCTAAATTATGCTTAAAATGTGTTGTTTGGTGTCACAATAAATTTGTAACTAAAAAAATAATTAAAACAGAAGTGATGCTTTGTAGAAGCAGAAATTTGAGCAAATGAAGTACTTTTCTTTCCAAAGTTAATTGTATTTTTTCATTCTCAAAGTTTGTTTTTCTGTAATCTCTTCAGTTTTATAATGATGTTCTACTACATTCGAAAGTAATTTAATGTCCCACAAATGAGTAAAACTATTTAACTGATAATATATATATGTAAAAAATCGCTTATGAGCGCTTGATAATATATAAGTTCAGTGTATGAAGTAAACAATCATGCGCTCATCGACGAAAACCTAAAGGTAAATTTTTACCACATTCGTATAATAAAAATATCTATTGAGAAGCCTACCTCAGAGTATCTTATAAATTAACGTATACATATGGCTTTGCATGAACATCTGAACCTCGAGTAAATTAAACTAGTACAAGTGTATTACTTAAAAGATTGAAAACAGTGTTACTTTAGACAATTAATCCAAAAGGAAAATTTCACATTTAACCTTGAAGTATCATAAAAACCCGAATACAACAAAGTATCAGTGTTTAGAAAGCGCCAAGATTTATTGTGCATGTTTTCTCACTGTATATGTATATGTAAATATGTACATAAAACAAAAAAGTACAGTTATTCAGAAGCCAGACAAGAAAGAGACGGTTTTACTGCAAGGGCAGATTAACACAATTTTTGTAATGAAAGTTTTATTGCATTTTAATTATATTCTTCCTTAGAAAACAAAACCTTTACAACATTTTTTTAGTTGTATAAAATAACGTGCCTACTTCACGCTTTAGTCTTCTCTAAGTTTATACTTTTTGTTTGCTTTATATCTTAATTAAACTGGAAATATGATATTTATTTGAAGAGTGTTTACTCTACCGAGCAGCTAGTTAATGCAATTAGATTTATAAATCAAACAACTATGCGTCAATATATATAACAATAGGTTTTTAGTTTGGGGCCGTTTCTTTAAAGTTCGAAAACTAATATTAATTTAAAAGTCAGTATAATTGATCTTATTATATTCAATATATCTATATATGTAGTATGTATTAGTAAGCATGATTTCCATGTACATTATAAAAATACAAAGTACAGGATAAGGTTAAACGCCCATTAACTCGTTTAATATTGTTCTGGGAAGTAAATGTAGAGGTCGCTACTCAGTTTTTCTAACAGTGGTCATTGTAATTCCCAGTTTTAATAGTTTTTATGTAGATAAATTTTTAAATGAAGCAACTGAAGAATATGTTACTAAATCACTTGTTCGAGTTGATAAACATGGCTGGTCTGATTTAATTCATGGCTAACCCATTGTTGATACGATATAGACTTTTATACATCACACTAAATCACCACTGCGCATACAGTGAGAAATGAAATTCAATAAGTGAAATAAGACCGAGAAATTTACGAAACATATTCATTTTGGAATTCTAAAATTTACGTAAATAACAACCAAATCTGTACCCACATGACTGAAGATAAAGAGTAGAAAACACATCTTTTTGCCCTCATTTTCATCATTAAATGTTTAATGGAGATTCTCATCAAAACACTAATGTGCTGTTGTAAATACAACAGAAGGAGAGTTTATTCATTTTTATATTTTTTTTTTGTTTTGCAAATGTATCAGTATTATAGTCATACTGCTTTTATTAGTGGATTATGAGTAACAGCTTATTTTGTTTGTTTCAAGTTTCCAATACAATTAAACCTCAGTCATATTAAAGTTTGTTTAGTGTCAACAGGAATAATCATTTTATTTCATGAACAGTTATAAACAGTATATCCGTCTTTAGTTGTTAATTTGTTGGTATCTTTACATGTCTGTTTACGTCTTTGTTTTTCAATGCATATTTTCCGTTTATTTTGCACTTCATTTGTCTAGAGTTTGATCTGTTTGTTAAGATCTCTTTCTGTTTCCACCTGTTCGTCTATGTATTACAAGTCTTTATTCGTTTTATTTTTCTCTCTGTTTGTATATTTTCTTTGTTTATCCGTTAATTTGTCTGTACGTTCTCTTTCTCTATTATTATTTTTGTTTATGCCTATATTTCCAGCATGAAGCCTTTTCTTAGTGTTTTATGACATAAAAATAGGGAATTTTTAATAATGCGCTCCAGAACCTTGTCAATCGCTGAATATTTTCACGCATTTCAACCTCCGCGTAATTTCGAAAAGAGGAATGACTGTGGACGTTTAAAAGTTATCATCTTCAACCAATTTTTTGGTTTACGTCACTTGATTGAGCTAATTCTATTTATTGATTTGGTAATTTGGTGTCAAAGATCTATCTCCTCATCTAACACTGTCTATCGTATCTAACTCTATTCACAAGCTTCACGTGTCAAATGAAGCTAGAACTAAAAACACCGAGTTTAAAAATTAGGACTAGACACAGTTGCTCAAGCCACAACGTGACACACCTAAAACTTCCGATTCCAACCAGTAGTTGCAAAGTAGCTCCTCCGACTAAAATACATAATAAATAAAAATGAAAATAATACAAATAAATCAAGTTACAAAAAACAGGCAGCCGGCAATAATAAATAAATACTCATTTTTTTTTTTTTAATTGGCATTCAAGACCCAATAACAGTAGCGAACACTATTGCCATTTGGAAGACAAAAGCCAATTAACATTTTTCTAAAAGTAGTATTTATTGGCTTAGTCATCTTTGGTCTCATTAGCTTTCTTACAAATTTTTTATTTTATGTTCTAGATGGTGGGAATTAACGATCAAACATGAAGCAACATTTTATTGAAGGTTTTTTTTTGGTTTTCTTGCGTTTTACTTTTTCGAAATGAAATTCTAACTTTGATATTTACGCATGCGTGTGTATACCTGAAGAAATTTCTCAAATTTAGATAAATGCTGGATCATTATACACAACAACGAATATGTTTTTTCACGCACGAGGACATGCTTCGTGTCTAAATTAATAGCCTTGATGTAAACTACGGTAGAAGTGTTTTATTTATATAGATAATGTTT
Organism: Limulus polyphemus; assembly: GCF_000517525.1. Taxonomy (NCBI): domain Eukaryota; kingdom Metazoa; phylum Arthropoda; class Merostomata; order Xiphosura; family Limulidae; genus Limulus; species Limulus polyphemus. The sequence goes on from NW_013665763.1 coordinate 215,058, forward strand.
TCACACTGCACGATCTCGCAATGTTTCCTGCAAAGTTGCGTGTAACGTGTAACACAGATTAAGCTCCCGACTCACAAGAAGAGCCCATGTGAAAGTGCTGGTTAAGTGCCAAATAAAATCTATACAAACCAGTACACCTCTCGTACTCTCTTCCGGTCCCCTTAACGTTTTATAATTTACGATCGTGCTTGTCTTTCCAGCTCTTAAGTTTTGCTAATTTCTGTGTAAAGATGTAGAGCGAGTTGACACGACAGCAGTTTGTCTACGCGATAAAGAAAACCATGTTCCAAGCTACTAATGACTCTCGGTTCGTTACTCATGATCAAGACATCAGACGACATCATTATTTATTATCGTCATACATGTTTGTGTATGTTCGGGTTTTTGTATATTTATTTAGGCAAGTATTTATACATCATGTACATAGGAGTGCACGTAATTGATGATCCAATGACATAAATGATTCATGGGCATAATGACTGATGGAGTAACAAAATATGATCTCGAAAACGGGATATTAGCAACGTAAATAAACATAATTTCTATTACGTTATTACTAGAAGCATATTACTACTTCCTGACTAATCACAAGATCGCTACTTGCAAGAAACGAAAATTATTGTACACACACACCCAAACAAATATACACTACTTAAAATGTATATATACATAACTTACTGCAATATTCCTATTATTAGGAGGATGCCCAGAGTCAAAGTTGCATAAATTAGCAGAGCGATTACTTTGAAGTCACAGTAAACGTAATACGTACTTCACAAACTAATAATTTAAAACTTATTTTGACGTAATACGTACTTCACAAACTAATAATTTAAAACTTATTTTGACGTAATACGTACTTCACAAACTAATAGTTTACAACTTATTTTGAACTACATTTTTTATTGGCTAAAAAGGAAATATGTAATAATTTGTTTAAAACAACTTGGATTTTTAAGGAAATGTTGTATGCAATAGAATCCCAGATTTACAATTCTAGAAAAACGATGTGATTTTCAAGAAATCTTGGTACATGGTAGTATATAAAGAGACACAACAACATCACAAAAATATATTTTAACTTGTCTCAGTCTCTGTTCAATTTCACTTCATTCAAACATAAAGGGTTTCTAAATCTTCTACCATCTTTCAAACTTCCCATTTTCGTTAAGTAGATGCGGATCAACTGGAAGTCGTTCTTCACTATTTTATAAGTAGTGTAGGTAGATGAACTTAGTATTTCTTTATACGCGGAGAAAGTTGGGCATACAACATGGCGGTTCGAAACGGTTTAAGACTATAACATAGCAGTTTGAAACCGATAATGCAGCCGAATCGGACAACTGCTTTTTATAAAGACACATCAGTTGAAGATAAGAATACATGTACAAACTATCAGAGGTCAATATTAAGGAGATGGCAGTTAAAACACGAAGAGACAGACAGATGTCGAAGACTAAAGTTCTAAAATCGTCAAGTTCTGCTGTGCTTCAGTTTGAAAAATAGAGGTTAACTATCACAATCGCCACTTCTTTCACAAGCATTATGATTATTTACAACTCTCAGCTTTTATTTTTCTGCTAAACATTATACTCACACCATCTCTCAATTGTCTTTTCTTTGTTAAACATTACAATCATTAACATTTTTCAAACGTCACTTCTCGCCAAACGTAATAACAATTAACATATCTGAGACGTCACTTCTGTGAAAATCGTTATGATCATTAACACCTCTCAACTGTTACTCTTCTACCAAACATTAGGCAGTTTCTTTTCTCTGTTACAATTTACAGTTATTAATATATTTCAAGTGTCACTTCATACCAAATATTAAAGCCATTACATTTTTCAACGGTCACTTCTCGCTAAACATTACAACCATTAGCGTTTTTCAAGTGTCACTTCTCGTCAAACATTACAGCCATTAACATTTTCAACTGTCACTTCTCGACAAACTTTTTAACCACTAAAATTTCTCAAGTGTCACTTCTCGTCAAATATTATCACCTTCAGTTAATGATTTTCTTTAAAACTTTGTTGCAACGTGTTTACATTGTATAATATGAAATGAAAATACAATGTTTAATTATGCATTATGTGTAATATACCAAGGCAAAAAACTTCATACATACAGAATTATAATTTAAAACCTAATATGTTTGAAATGTAATTCGTTTAAATGAACGTTAAGATGTTCTTTGAAAACGTTTAGGTGAAGGGCTGTAGTTTATCTGAGAGATTTCATCAGAATCAAAGCCACCTGTTCAGAAACGAAGATGACCCACTCACCAGTGGAAGAAGTTCATTAAAAAATGGCCTTATAAAATTCAAATAAAAATACTTTGCAGCTTTTGTTTTACATAAGTATGTTCAACAACTTATAATAAACAATACTGTCTTAGATGTTGCTGAAATGTTAACCCTTGAATCATTATTACAATTGTCCATATATATATATATATACTAATTTAGCAAATACTTTCTTCAGGATTAATTTTACAAACGTTTTAGGTAGTTAGTGTTTGGTGACTTAAATGCTTGAATAGAAGTATGATTCTATTGATGGAATTTGATTTTTTTCTATCATATATATACATTTTGTATTATTACATAATTGTTGGATATAAATTCATACCCAGTATTATTATAGCACTATTGTTTTTGGAAGCAAACTTTAAATACATTATCTAAAGCCTTATTAAGCAGAAAGACATACAATGTTATTGTCTATAATTATAAATAGAGAAGTAAAGCTATCAAAAATACACTCAATTTAGGTACAATAGCGTGACTATATCAGCAAGAACAGATCCTAAATACAGTCACGTGATCTGTAACTAACAACGTGTTACTGAACAATGTTAACCCTTAAATCATTATTACAATTGTCCATACATATATGAATATACTATTTTACCAAATACTTTTCCCGGGATTAATTTTACAAACGTTTTAGGTAGCTAGTGTTTAAAGATTTAAATGCTTCAATAAAAGTATGGTTCTATGAAATGGTTTCACAGTTCTTGTGATGTATTATGTTTCCAAGTCCACGCTAATAATAAATCTCAATAGAAGCTATTGTGTTCCATTTAACGTCTGAACTTTTCTGATCGCAGTTCGTTAAGAACGACGAATGAATGCTCAATGTGTATGAGAATTGTTATTTAGTTCTATCTTCAGCCAATGAATTATTTAAGGAATATAATGTTAACAAAAGATGCCTCAGATGAATAAGAACGATAGATACAATGTCATAATTTTAAACGACCAAAGAAAACGTTATATAAACGTGTAATACATTTTAATAATCAAGTCATTTATGGGTTCTTCAAAATATTTTTTCACTAAGAGAATAGATGCACAACATGGATTTTGCATAATACACATACAGTATATGATTACGCAGAAACATAATACACACACACACACATATATACATGTATATATGTGTATATTTTAGAGTCGCTTAAACTAGAACACTATTCAAAATTTTAAAAGAGTTACGGTGTTCATTTTGGTTTCGGCAATTGTTCATACAAGGGATTTAACGTGGGCGAAATTCGGCTACTTTCTAATTGTTACTTATTAAGATTAAGATTATAAATGTGTTTTTAATTTTTAACTACAAGACACTATCTCGTGTTTCGTAACTTTCATGTGCATATGAAATTCGGTTAACTAATTCAATAGATTAAATTCATGTTTGTTTTACGATAGAAGTCCCCCGTCAGCGGTAAGTTTACGGACTTACAAAGCTAAAATACGGGGTTCGATTTCCGTGGAGGGCATAGTTTTGTTCTTAATAACAAACAAACAAACCAAAATGATCGTGTAGAATTTTGGGTCTTTATACTATAGTTAACTACAATGGGGGGAAAAGGTTTCTTCTAAAGTTTTAGTGTAAAATTAATTAGTAAAAAAAATCAATTGGAATACATCTTTAATATCTTAGTATATAATCACTTAGGAACATAGGACGTCTTTGCGCTGAACATTTACCAACTAAAAACCCTCTCTGGACATTTTCTTTTTCTATCCCTTAAACACTGGATAATTGTTTTACCAACATCAAACACGGCTTTTTACGATCACGGCAGTCTGCGCTGTTAAAAAAAGAATCGGTAATGCACCCGCTTGGAGCGCGTGAGATACTGAAATCGATCTGGTGTGGCATATAGTAGTTAGGTCACCGCACATAAAAGTGTTGTAAGACGCCTTACTGGCATTGTTTGGGACTAAAACATTTAACTCAGTTGACTATCACATAACAGTAACATTTTAAAGTTGAGAATACGTTTGCCATAAATATCACTTGACATTTCCTTACTAATGACAAAATAGCTAGGTATTAGGTCACTAAACGAAAAAGTAATTTTTCCATAAGTTCATCAGTAAATGAACATAAGACATTTTATCATTAAATAAAACAATCTTGACGTAAGCTTATCAAGTAAAATATGTTTAGAATTTTTTTACACAAAACATTAAGCTCACCAAACAAAATGTTACTTTATAGAATAGAAGGAGTGTAAATGTAATATCACAAAACAAAAGATCGCTAGACGTACTCTTGCCACACACACATGGTCACTGGGTGGTAATTCTCCTAATATGAAACACTTAAACTTCAGTCTCGTTGATGCTCTTCTATATGTCTCTTTCTAATGAGGATCCCTACTCCTCATTTTATTTAATATAAATCCTGTCCTATAACAAATTCTTCGAAATGTGGTCAACCTGCTCCTGAACATTCAACTGTTGAGCATTTTTAAAACTAAAATATTATGTGGATGTTTTTCATTAAACATTTCCTGCGTACATCTATTGTACCTGTCACAGATAGGTTCTGAACGTTAGACTTTCTTTATAAATACATTTGTGAAATATTCAGGAGAGAACTATCTAGTTAGTAGATGAAATGTTTAATATAATTACTCTCTGTTATCACAAATCTCAAATAACTACATAAATAAAAATAATTCATTATGTATAATTATTTTTACCTTATATTAAGAAAGTATATGAAACGACTGAAAGTCAGTAACATATATATTATTATTATTATTATGTCTGTCAGATAACAGAACTTAGAATCTCTGTGTCTTTATGTCGCGTTTCATTTATACGTATTATATATATTTTTTAGTATTTACACAGAACCTTCACAAATCCATGTTAATGTTAAATATACACGATAAAAATCACGTTATACTACAGATGCTTTTTACCTTACATTGCTCTTAGTTTGTCAATACCAATTTCAAATCAGGACTATGTAGCACTTCAGATCTATCTTTTGTCAGCCCGAAGTACCTAGAAAATCCTTCGTTCAATATTAAAGCTCTTTCGTTAGGTTTAATGATGAGAAATAAAAACGTACCTGTAATACTCATTTTACACACTTCTGATTTGAAATTCGTAATAAACATTAATAGTAATAAAAGAAAACAAACTGCAGTCTAACGTTAGAAATATTTGACTTAATGGCTTTCAATGAGTCACCAGCTTTCGGCATTCAGATCGTAACTTGTCTTAATGTTCGTTATCTCTGATTAGTCTATCTGCTGAAAACGTTTTTCAAGCAGATGTTATCCAAATCGCTTTTCTCCATCTGTTCACATTCTTTCATATTTTAAATTAACTAAAATTATAAATGGTCAGTACAGCAAAGATTAATTATTTTAAAATATCCAGCTGTCTTTTATTCGAAGCATTCAGTATTGAAGAGAAAATTGAAAGCTTTCCATTTGACCATTTTTTTTCTTTTTATCTTTACACGGACAGCAAATGCAGCCGTTTCTCTGAACTACAGCCAAATCGTTTGAATTTAAAAAGAAAAGTTTTTGAATTTTTTAATCTCCTTTTTGAAAGTAGCCAGATGTTCGTTTCACCACCCCTTGGTTCCCCCCTTTTTATAAATCATGAGCCTAAGCCTTCTCACGTTCTTGGCCACATTATGAGGCGGGTCCATCACCGTTCCGTTTTAGACCATCTTCTATAAGTAGTCCAGATTGGAAAAGAGACGCCATGAAGGCATTTTTAATTTTGCTGTTCGGAGTGTTTTATGTGATTTTTATTCAAGTAAGCTCATATATATATTACCCTGGGCTTTGAATGGCAAGCTTTAAACCGACGTCTATGGCCTTGGCTTTTTTGTATAGTATGAACAGGAAAATATACATGCAACACCGCTGCTCCTGCGTTCATAGTACGTTATTTACGTCAACATTTATTTTACTTCCCGGGCATCTGCGTGTTATTAAAGCGGATACATCATCTCATTTCAGAGGGAATTTAGGGTTAACAAGAGAGACTGCGAATACATGCATTCACTTGTCTGGGTGAGCGAACAGATGGTGAAATTTTTTTTTTTACTTTACTTACCGTGTTGTAAATAAACTGAACTAATTTATATATAAGTTCACTATTCCTTCATTTTTCTCTACCCTTTTTTTCTCAAGTAGCGCTGATAACACAGGCTAGAACTTTGAATCAAAGAAATGAATATATATTTATATGTGAGCGTCTGTGTGTGTATACACACATATACGATGTTATGAAAACATGTAAGTTCACAAAATCAATTAAAGGCATAAATACGAAACCCTATAACCCGAGCGCTTTCGAAATGTGAACCTTTCTTCCTCAGGGGCAAACTAGGTTTCGTATTTTCGTCTTATATATATTCATATCTATGCCACGACATTGGATTATGTCTGTCGTTTCGGCGGTGTAGTTCAATACAAAAAAGGTTGAATTATAACTGAGATCAAGAAGTTTGACAATTTTTGTCTCATCAGAAATTAGTGAAAGAAATATCACCATGAAAGCAAGTTAGGTAGATTTATACTAAAGGCAAGTTAGGTAGAGGGTTGCCTTAAGAGGTAAGTAAGGTGGATGTTACCTTAAGAGACAAGTCATGAATAGTCAGACACTTTAAGTAGAGATTATAATAGAAACAAATCAACAGAAAGGATTTTCAACGAAAAGGTGACGGCTTATATACTTCAGATTCAAGATCTTAGTATAGAAGTCGAAACGTCGTCCATCTGTCATTCAGTAAGCAGTTGGAATCTATTAAATATTTCAACCTACTATGTCTACTCTGTCTAAAGTTTCACTGAAACAAAGATTTTGTGAGTTACTCTCAGTTAAGCATTATATCGGGAGCTATCAAACTGGTTGTATACACACGTTTAGACTGAGCATTTTATCTTATCTATTGTCATTTCATCATCTTCATCACAGCGTTTTCAGATTATTGACAAATAACGACGTGTAAACATAGAATTATAATACTGATATGCTTTAAATTGCTGAAGCGTTTGTTTTGATTTCATATTCGACTAAACCTGTAGCAGCGGTCACCCTTGTTGTTGCGAACAACAGCGGTTTCATTAGAAAATGAAATGTATGAAAAACATTTCCTTGAAAAATCGGTGGTTTTGGAAATGCTCCAACTTGGCTGAGGGTTGATTTAAAAACACAACTTTATTTATGGCACTCTCTACATATTTTTAACCAAGGTGCTCCAAAACGAAATGCAGTGTGCTACCATAATAAGGAAAGAGTCTTTGTAAGACTTTGATCAAGGCACATATCTCCTTCTCTAATTTCTTCAAACGCGTCCTTACTGTTCGTAAATTTCTACGAATGTAAAAAAAAGTAAATAATTATAGTATTGCAAGATAAAATACATAAGGTAGAATCTTTAATGATTGTTTTTTGCACCAATTAATTGGGTAAAGAGTTTGACGCGTTTTTGTCGCTAACTCTTTTGCGAAAACCATAAGATCAAACATAAAAAGCCAGATGGAAAGTAGTCCTTTTGTCTTTCAGTTTCACTGTGTAATAAAATGTTCAATGTTACATATGAAAAGAAAAACAGATACAAGTGGTAGTCATTTAGTGATGGAAACGTTCTTTTAATACTAAGTTATTTTAAGCAATCGATGACAACTTACAGCAACCTCTTTCGTTAAGATTATGTACACACATACATACATACAGTGTGCATGTAACGCAGAAAATGTTACTTCAAAGTTTCACCCCTCATAGAGATTCTAAAAAATCCACGCGCATCCAACGTGGGTGATGCGTCTGGCTGCGCGAAAAAAACAAAAAACAATTAACACTTAATCAATCATCTTTTCTACTGCACTTTGTATTATTTATTATCTTTAAAAGTAATAACATGGTTGTCCAGACTGTGCGTAGGGCGCCTACTGTTGCCTGGCGGTTTGTTAAATAAACTTTGACAAGTATGTAACCCGACAAAACGCTAAAACTTTAGAACTACCAAACTCGATACAAGAGTGACTTTTGTCTGAGATTTATTTTTATAAAGGTCATCAAATTCGGTACGAAAATTACTTTTGTTTGGGTCTTAACTATGTAAAAATACAATCAAGCTTCATACAAAAATTGACTTTTGTTTCAGTTTTATTTTTATAAAACTCCATCAAACTCGATTCAAGAATGAGTTTTGTCGGTGTTTATTTATAAAGTACAAAACAAAAGACCCTCAAATTGTATAAAAGATTGACTTTTGTTTGGGGTTTGTTTTTATAAAACTCCATCAAACTCGATTCAAGAATGGGTTTTGTTGGGAGGAGGGGGGTGGGTATTTGTATAAAAATACAACCATACAAGTCATAATAAAGTCAAGATATCCCCAAAAGCCTTCTCTGTTTTTAACTTTTCTAACATAAAACAAACAGTTTCGTTTATTTTGTTTTATTTTTCGCGCAAACTACACATGTCACATCTTTGCATATCCATCCCTAATTTTGGACTGATAGGCTAGAGGGAAGACAGCTCTTCAACATCATCCACCGCTAACTCTTGTCTAACAAGTTAGTGAGACTTAACCGTCACTTTTGTAACGCATTCACTTTTCAAAGTGCAGAGCTTGTCTTTGATACAAAGGGACACAAACCAGGAATCATCGACATCACAGTTCGACACAGTAACCACTATACCAAGACCGTCCGTTCTCTGGCAATGTTTTAAGTGGCTGTCATTATATAATTGTCAGACTCTATAAATGGTTTCACTTAATGCTTCACAAAATCTGCTTCTATGATTTGTTGGCGAGAGAAAAAAACAATGTCTAAAGTTTAATCCTTTTTATCACATATGCACATTGTTGGAAGCTTCTAATTCAAAAACATTAAGAAGTTAAATTATAAACGTCAAATGATTTTGTGTTTAGTGAATAAACAGAGAAAGGGAAAACGAGTATATATTTTCTTTGTATAATCTTTTCTGCATCAGGATTTCTGTTCTTTCATCACGCTGTGCTCATAACATATTTTTCGTTGTACATATATTCAATAAAGGGGGCGTCTTTTTGAATTTATTAACTGTAAAGATACCATACATATATATTAGAAAACTATATTTTTTCTTTTTCTTCGAGTTCATTTTAGAATTAGGGAGGAAATTATTTTAAGGTCGATTTTTCTATTGGAATGTTTGCCAAGTAACTTCTCAAATCGCGTAAGTTAAACTACTTTTTAACCATACCATATCGATTGTTTGTTTGTTATGAATTTCGCGCAAAGCTACACGAGGGCTGTCTGCACTAGCCGTCCCTAATTTAGCAGTGTAAGACTAGAGGGAAGGCAGCTAGTCATCACCACCCACCGCCAACTCTTGGGCTACTCTTTTACCAACGAATAGTGGGATTAACCATCACATTATAACGCCCCCACGGCTGAAAGGGCGAACATCTTTAGTATGACGGGGATTCGAACCCGCAGATTGCGAGTCAAGCGCCCTAACCATCTGGCCATGCCGGGCCCTACCATATCGAAGCATTGGTATACATCTGCTAAGATTCTAAGATTTTTGATAAAACGAGCGAAGAGAAAGAAAATGTAATGAAATAGATTTCTCCAGTATCAGAACTAAATATACAAATGCTATAGAAAAATTTTATAATGGCGAACTAATCTATTTTATCTCGAAAAATCTCTCTTTGGTTCTTAATAAGACAGTAAAATGTATAAATTCTGAATTCACCTATGTTATTATAACGTACATTAATGTTCACTGACGCCTTGAAAAATTAAAACTACATGGTTCTGTTTCTGACACCCATCTCTTCCTAGTTAAATGTTTTATAAATACTATAATTCTGACATTTTCTTTTAAACGATCTTCAGGTAGGAGCAATCAGAATAATGAGACATAATTTACCATCTTCGATGTTTCGGATGAAGATGGTTGAACAGTAAAAGTCTGCTAGAATGTCATGTTGCCCTTGAAGCTAATGGCTAATAAAAAACGTATGACAACCGTGTTACACGTATGCAAATGGACATTAGATTCTTTGAATCTACCTCAACTAAATCATTCATATTGAAAGATCGACTAAGTAACTGCATAGAGTTTTTAGCTTATAATCGGTTCCCTTTAATTTTTCCCACTACTTGCAAAAAGTAATAAAATCATCAATCTTAACATTACGTTTTTTCTACCTTTCTAAATTTCTGTTCCTTTTCTAAAACTGATATCATAAAAGCTATTACTAACATAAAATAAAACACACAAACAGTATGTTATCCTATGTTTATAAAAATGTGTGATTGAGTTACTGTATTTTAAAAGCTGCCATCTATTGGAAAGTTTATAAAGTTTTATTTAAAAATATCATCACTAAATCATGGCAAAGACAACAGCTTCTGGAGGCTGAAAAGGTGTTTATAGCCTTGATCTAATAATAAATAACCAGCTCCATATTTTGAGTCTATTCGTAATAGTTATTTTACTAAGCATTATTATAACTGAACAATGGTTTCTATTGAATGTATGAAAACGTGAAACCTAGACATGAACGCTAGTGTCATTCGAAAATGTTCATCGTTAAATCTATTCAAAACATCTCCAAATATTTATGCAGAAACACTGAATTTATTTGCTGTTAGAATTGGTAATATATGTGTTCGAAAGGTGCTGCAAGAAGATTATTTGTATAGAAAGGCTGTAGCCAAAAGAACTAATTTTCACCCACTAAAGAGTTAGAACTTTGAATAAACCACAGACACTAGGACGATGATGGAATAATGTGCTATTGACAGATTGACAAACGACTGAATGAGCATCCTTTAATATTCTAGGATAGCTTCTGTGTTTGGATGTGTTCATAAAAAGTAACAAACAGTGCGTTATGGTGGCGAGTCTATAAACTGTAGATATATTTTTTTGTGCTGGAGCAGTGGAATACTACGTCAACATTTATAGTTTTATGATGAAGGAGTAGGGTCACAAAATATTGAAATCAAAATTATGAAATAATCAGCCCAATGTCAGCCCTAATCCAATTGAAAATTTCCGGCATTATTTGAACAGTAATGTATTGTCTGTTCGTTTGTTTTTGAATTTCGCGCAAAGCTACACGAGGGCTATCTGCGCTAGCCGTCCCTAATTTAGCAGTGTAAGACTAGAGGGAAGGCAGCTAGTCATCACCACCCACCGCCAACTCTTGGACTACTCTTTTACCAACGAATAGT
>NW_013665763.1:226846-231134 GCF_000517525.1 Limulus polyphemus
AAAGGGCGAGCATGTTTCGTGGGACGGGGATTCGAATCCGCGACCCGCAGATCACGAGTCGAGCACCCTAACCACCTGGCCATGAACACTAATGTATCAACTTTGGGAGATTCTATAATACAAAAGGAATGAAATAGCAGTTTGCCTCAAAACAACTCGTAGCATTAACTGTACTATATAGTTAAAGCTAGAGGATGGTAAACTAAATATTGATTAATTATTTTTTGTTTTTTTATGTTATCGTGCAACGCTACACAATAGGTTATCTATATATCATGGGGAATCGAACCCCACATTTTATCGTTGTAAGCCTGTAAACTTACCGTTGACTCGATAGGGGACATTCAAGTTATTGCGTTCTAAAGTAAAAGAAGATTTAAATCTAGTCTTTCAGAATATAACAAATTAGAAAAACAAAACAAGTACTTATTCTAGTTTAACCCATAAAAGAAGTCGTTTTCCTGTGTAGGGTATGAAGTGAAAAATTGGCAAAGGAATAAACCACACCAAATCAGGGATAATTCAATCATTGTAATATGCTAGTGTTATTATTTGAGGCATGAAATAGGCTCAAAACGAAAATATGATAATACATAATTCAGTTTTCGACCTTCTACCAAAAACGTAAAAAATACAAGGGTGCAGAACTCCTGTATTATGGGTCAGGACCTATTGTATAGTTGTTCTTCTTTTACGTATATTATTCAATATGTTTTTCTTAACTGATCTGCGTTGGGGGTATTGAGTAATAAAAGCCAGCCAGATTCCTTAAACTTAATTACGATACTTGATATAAATCCCCGTTGATTTGAATCAACAATTGTTTTAAGCAATAGCTCTCTATCTTTAACCCTTGACATTAATATTATACGTTATTTAATCAGCAGATCTGTTATTCTATGTTTTGAATGATATTAATTGCAGAAAGGAATGCAAGATGTTGCGTTTTTTCTTATTCCTTAATCGAAAAACAAACTGCATATGTTTTTAATGACACAAAATAAGTTCTGGAAAGTTACACAAACAAGTCTTGGCTGTCTCGGATTGCAACTGGGTAAATGACTGCATAAATATACACGAACAATGCTGATAAGATCCGTACTGTATGAAGTGAAAAATTGGCAAAAGAATCAACCACACCAAATCAGTGGTAATACAATTATTGTAATATGCTAGTGTTGTTCGTTGAGGAATGAAATAGGTTCAAAATTAAAACATAATAATGTATGATTTATACATTAAGCAGGATGCAAGAAAGACCTGTGTCATGGATCAGGACCTAAACAGCAAAATGCATACATCATTTACCACAATCTACTGAACTTAACACAAGGCTAATTAACAAGGCTAATCGGGCTAAGACGTGAATGATTTTATACTTACTATGTTTCAACCTTAAATACTACGGCTAATAACAGGAGCGGCAGAAAATGAAATCAGGTGAAATATACGGCGTAATAAAAAGAGCAATTAAACACCCATTATCTATTTATCTATGTTTACATACCAAAAATATCTCGATATCTAGTGGTAAGGAAAACTTTAGTGATCACTGCCCTTACACACCTTCCATCTCCATAACTTCTGTTACTGAAAATGGCATCCAGTAGGTGTTTGGGCCAGTTCATTTCCATTGTTGTTTCAAAGCGTTCATTTATTTGATGGCGACTGGAACGCTGGTAACAAATGTTTCAAATCAGCTCCTGTTAGTAGACCTAGTGATATTAGATAAGGTTCGAATTTGGAGTCTTAGCAGACTTTTTCAAGACTTTGATTTGTTGTTTGTTTGTTTGTAATTAAGCACAAAGCTACACAATGGGCTATCTGTGATCTACCCACCACGGGTATCGAAACCCGGTTTCTAACGTTGTAAGTCTGCAGATATACCGCTGGGCCACTAAGGGGCTGTTACTTTGAAAAGAGATAGGTTATCCATACTTTATGATAAATAGCATGGCCCAATTGGTAAAAACCGCGAGTCAGTCCCTCAAACACGTTTACTTAAGATAACTTAATATCCATGCGCCTTTAGATGTGCAGACACTTCACAAATAGATCCTACGCAATGTGCACGCAGTCCTTTACATCTAACCACATTAAGCCATGTTTTCCAAACTGTGTGAAGTGGCTCTCATCAATTTCCACAATATTTACGACCACTTGTCAAGATTATAATGCTTACAGGCTTTATGTCAAGCAAAGTGCTGGTGAGTGTTTTTATATATAGGAGCTTAAAAACTGGTTGTGTATGCAGAAGAGCACACATTCATGGAGAACTTTCTGCACAGATCTTACAGATTTTTATCATTCACTGTTGACCATATTGGGTGTTATAAATACACTGCATATGAGCTACAAAGATTACTTTCAGCAGTTTTACATGCTTTAAAAAGTCTGTTATTTTTTTTCTATTCCAAGTACACGTGATTCGTAATGTTTCGGCACTCTACTCACAAGATGACGTGCACTTACCGGATCTCTTTTCAGATCATTCTGTGTGAAATTGGCTCATGTTTTACGTTTTCTTTGTAAGATGAGAGAAAACCGATTCGCCATTAAGTATCAACTTCACGATAATTAAAAATCGTGTTTCAGGGACGAGGAGAAGGCTATAACTCTATAGACTTAACAAAGTTTCACACATGACGAATGTGCAATTTTGAGTGGAGATTTCAAAATTTCTTTCACTCTTTTCTAACATTATTAAGATGCCCAAAGTATTAAGTGAAGCACTGAAGCAACTACATTACCTCAATTTTCATTTTTCACTATAACCAGGGCTGTAGGAAGCGGTAAGATCAGTCAGGCCATAGTCTGGCCACTTTATATTTTTTCATGGCATGTATAGCTACAGTTTCTGTGTTAAAATTTGCTTCTTTTAATTCAACACATCACGTTGTATGAATGCAGTATTTATAGTTAAAATGGCTCAAGGTTCAATCTCGTAGCATTAAATTTTCAAACATTTTCTGGGGCATGACCCCAAACTCTCCAAGAAATCGGATACTTTGCATGTCGGTAGTGAGCTTTGCACGCATGGTGTATCACGGTGTTTGGGTGTAGCAAAGGCCTGACCAAGCAAAAATTCCTTCTTACGGCAATGAATAACTGCATTAATAAATCAACTGCTATGGTAAACAATTAGGTATACTTTCTGGTCTTAAAACATTTTGTGATAAAAATCTAAAATTAATCGGAGAGTGTTGATTTAGAAACTAAATTTCATTATTTAAGAGCAAAATAATTTCCAAAGAACAAAAAGATTAATGGTATTTGATTTAATCTGAATCCACTGAAATCGGGAAAATTGTAAACTAAGAAATGTACTCTTACAACTTCTAAGACAAAATGAACATGACAAGCTAACTGCTTCATTCAGTAAGTATTATATAACTGCTCTTTTCTGCACATGTTACTTAATGTGTTTTTCTTAATATAAATATACAAGAATGTAAGATATAAATTAATTAAAGAAATATAAAAGGTACTTGAAAAAGAGCAAAAGACGCCATATTTTACTAAATAATCTCCTTGACATTTCCCTTTAAATATTATGAATAACGCTGAGAAAATAGTGAAGTTCCATTGCTAAGGTGTCAATGCCATTTGAATATTGTACTTACATTTTGTTAGTAGAGAAAACGTATGAAGATAGCGAGATCACAACTGACCTTCACCCCAACTACTTGCAACATCCTCATCCAATGACACCTGTACTTATCTCAGATACAGGTCAGTCAAATATCTACTGCATGAAGTGGTACGTTATGTGTAAGGGCACATGACTGTTTTGTTTTGAATTTCGCGCAAAGCTACACGAGGGCTATCTGCGCAGGACGCATGAACATACACATTTTTATCATTAGTCTAAAATGTGTAACTTCCATCTGCTAGATTGTAAGATATCTCAAATAACTCGTGTTTGTCCCCCAGTGGGTCAATGGTAAGTTTGCGGACTTACAACGCTAAGATTTGAGGTTCGAGTCCTGCGACACATACACACACATATATATGTATACAATGAGTAGTCACAAGTAAATAGACACCTAATTTTTCGTCATTTAACTGATTTATGCTAACTAATTTGTGTTCACAGAACACTATGTAAATGAAAATGGTCCGCACACTAATTATCTTGTGCTACAACATGCCTAGAACTCAAGGTCCTCTCGAATTGTCAGATTTTGTTAGAGGAAGGATAGTTGGTCAAGCAGATGGTAGAATAAGTCAGCGGCAAATTTCGCAGAATTTGGGAATCAACAGTCAACAAAACCATCGTGCAGTTCAG
>NW_013665763.1:231606-237686 GCF_000517525.1 Limulus polyphemus
GGTGGTGTCTATTTACTTGTGTACCACGCTGTGTGTGTATATATATATATATATATATAGAGAGAGAGAGAGAGTGCAGATATCCTCTTGTGCTGCTTTGCGTTATTGTTTTCTTAGTGCAAAGCTATACAACAGCCTATATGAACTCTGTCCACCTTGGGGAATTGAACCACAGAGTTTTACATTATAAGTCTGTAAACTTACCGCTTACCCACCAGAGGACTACTTTGCGCTAAGACAAAAACTCGTGTTTTTGTACTTTTTCGACTCTAAACTGCTAACGCAAAAGTTGGTGTAAACTATATAATAGGGCCAACCATAAAAAATATATATATGGAAATGAAAGGGGCATCAACGTAATGACATTATATTGACAACCGATTTGCGACACGAATTTTTTACCGTGACATTATCTTTGAAACACAAAAACCCACATTTTATGAGAAATTATAAAACAAAACCCAACTAAATCGACGTAAAAGCTTCATAAAGTAACCTGTTAAAGTGTATAGTAACAAATTTTTACAACAAAACGTTTCATGAACTTGTGCTATTATTCAAAAATGTATATAAATATCTTAAACTTATTGTCCTTTCTAAAGATATGCGTGATTTGAGCAAATATATAAGGCTTTTTCAAGAACAATTTAAAAAAGTCATTTTACAGTTGCACCTACAAGGCTAAGTGAGAAGAGAAATATAACAAAATACAGTTTGCTTTATAGGAGCTCCCTTGCTAAAAAAAAATATATTGGTTGTGTAACGAGGTTAGTCTAGGAAATTTAATTCTCATCAATGAGATATTAATGCGATATACAAAAAATGTCACATACGATGATAACCAATAAAAAATACAATAAAGAGCTAAAAAAACAGTGACATGTGAAGTTATCTTAAAAAACAACTTTACACTCCATAAATGTTTAACTTTATTTTTTAATTGATGTAGAAATTTAGGTTGTGATTAGGCTTAGAAGAAAAGAAAAGCGTTCGCAATGAGTGCAATGATTGATCTGAGAGAACATTCAAATTATGGTAGACTTTAATCTTATACTTAAAAGAAACCGCCGCCCCCCAGTGGCACAGCGGCATGTCTGCGGACTTACAACGCTATAAACCGGGTTTCGATACCCATGGTGGGCAGAGCATATATAACCCATTGTGTAGCTTTATGCTTAACTTAAAAAAAAGCCGTCCTAAAGCTCTTTCTGCTTCTCAATTTAAAACATTAAGTTTATGAGCAAACTACCTTTGAATTAGATTTTCATTAGGTATATTAGTTTTCACTAGGTAAATCAGTTTTCATTAGGTAAAACAAATAATTTTGTTCGTTTTCACCGTCTAATTTAACTTTTTATATTTTCATTTTTGGCCATGTTGAAAACTTCAAAGTATTTGAAAGCTGTTAACAGCGTTTATTCACTGTAATTAACTCAGTTGAAGCAGAAATACTGATGACTTAAAATAAATATATAAAATATAAATGTATATCATTACGAACATAACTATTAAAGACTAAGCTGGCTTAATCCACATCTAATGGCGTCCAGTAGTTCATATATAGTTATATCCTTATACTATTTATAAATTGGATAATTGTTTATTGTAATTTTAGTATAGTGGATACAGAAAGGCATAACAAGAGAAACACTGGTAGTATTTTGCTGACAGTTGTTAATTTTTTTGTCTTCTATTGGCCTGGAATTGGGGACCGATAGTATATTTGGGCAAAATCATGGGCTATAGCCTTGGCATTTCGGTGAAAATATGAATTTTTTTGAAAATGGAAAAAAGTGCTTTTTTGACGCAAAATTAATAGAAAAATATCGGATAGTGCTTATTTCGTCGGAAAACTCAAAACTGAGACATTATAGCATTAACGAAAAATATTATGTCCCGTAACAAGCTAAACAAAATTGTGGAATATTCCTTAGAACAGTTCGAAGCTTTACTACGGGAAATGCCTGCGGTAACTTAGATTATATATATATATATACTTACAGCTAGAGCTGTGAGTGTGTGATAACAAGAAACATTTAATTCAACTAAGAACCTGATTTGTTTGCACTAGTGAACATATTTGCTATTATAAATAAGGAAACCTATTGTTCAGTAAACGTAAGTTAATTTTTATAACAGAATATACACAAAACATGCTAAGATTCATTATAAACAACGGTGACCTTTGAACCCGTGCAAATGTTCTACAGACCTTGCAAACAACAGAGGTTAACACTCTCTTAAACGCATAACTCTAAAAGCACAGTAAAACCTGTTGTATAACTTCTATCATCTGACTTGTGATTTTAGTTTTTATTTTATCTTTCGTTATTTTTTACTTCTCTTTATTCGCTTTAACAAAGAGTAAGGGTCTAAAACACTGGCTTTTTATTTCCCACAGCAATTTGTGGTTTCTTCAAACCGGCTGAATATTTTGTCATACCTTATTGTATTAAATATCCTTAAGCGTTAACCTTTCATAATGTTCTTTAAGCACTGACAGATAACTCACAGATTTTTTTTTAAATTGTGTTTTATTACTGAAGCAAAAAATGGTAAGACTCCCTGGTGACTCAGCGGTATGTCTGAGGGTTTATTACGCTAAAAATTGAGTTTCGGTGCTCGTGGTGGGCACAACACAGATAGTTCATTGTTGTAGCTTTGTGCTTAACATCAAACAAACAAAAATTAGTAAGCTATGATAATGTTATTTTGGAGCCAATATATATATATATATATATTGATCACAGATTTTTACAAATATAATTTTTTTAATGAAATAAAAGCGGGTTTAAATTCAAATAAAAAGAACAAGTAAAATTTTACACCCCATTGGATATTATTATAAATAATCACAATTTTAAATTAGGACTAATCAGTTTATGGAATCATAAAGACTATTGGCCCTGCATGGCCTGGTTGTTAGGGAGCTCGACTCGCAATCTGCGGGTCGTGGGTTCGAATCCCCGTTCCACGAAACATGCTCGCCTTTTCAGCCGTGAGGGCGTTATAATGTGACGGTCAATCCAACTATTCGTTGGTAAAAGAGTAGCCCAAGAGTTGGCGGTGGGTGGTGATGACTAGCTGCCTTCTCTGTAGTCTTACAACCCTAAATTAGAGACGGCTAGCGCAGATACACAAATGTATCGTAAAGCTAGTTATTGTCTCCTACTTACATTTCTTCTGGTTCTGTTTAACTGTTTAATGCATACATATACATATGCTTTCCAGTAGCTAACAAATACTTTAATGACAACACAAAATGTTCATCTATATTTATTTGTGCTAGAAAGCAAAATCCTTTTCCGAGCCTTATCAACCACAGCGTTGAAATTCGCTTTTAATGCTCTTTCATGCTCAACTGATACCACAGATAAGCTCTTCAACGGGTCTTAAGACAATGCATTTTCCAAGAGGTTATAGGGCTTCTATTTATTGATTCGTATGGGATCTCAGAAATTTCCAAGCTGGCACTAAGTATATTAGGAAAGTCATATTTAGATAGCTGAATACGTATCACTAATCTGAAATACCTTAAAACTATATATATATATATATATATTGCCTGTCTTTTACCGCAGAAATTAGCCACGAAACTATATATATTGCCTGTCTTTTACCGCAGAAATTAGCCACGCTTCATATTCTGTTTAAATGTGCACTTTTTTCTTTCTTTCGATTACTGAAAGAATACATATCAATATTACTCGTGTTTTTAGAAAATAATAGTTCACATCTGAACAAATGTGTAAACAATTTCGTATTCTACAGTATAAGACCACTATTTACATGTCAGGTATCAAGTAGACGATACCGAGGGTTTGGAATGTCAGATTTCTGTAAAGTGTTTAGCATCATTCGAATGTTTTCTAATTCAGTCTTAAGCTAATTTTATACTATGAGCAGATGTATTATTTTTTTTTTTGTGCTGCAGATGAAGATTTTCATCATCTGTAACAGATAGATTCTTTTTTACTCTAACAGACGTATTATGTTTACTTTCTAACATACCTATAACTTCCTGCGTAACAAATATATCGTTTCTCGGTTTATTATTTCTTCATCATCAGAATCATTTTTGTGCCATATAAAGAATTATAAAGATACGAAACTTACTTATCACGTATAAGCCTGACGAAACGTTTTTACGTAGCCTTTTGCACAACTTATGCATTTTATTTGATGTTATTGCAGTAAACCATTTAATTCAGTGGAGAGGAAACATTTTCAAAATAACTTCATGGACACTTATCATGGCGGTCGATTACCTAGTGTACTTATAAATAGCTCAACCAACTTCTGGATGTCAATTTCTAAACGAACATGTTTCGTTTACCAAACTGTTGATTTCTATACTACCCGTGATCAACGTGATCTATTTTATAAAGTTTAATGAAACATTTAGACATATAGTTTTGTGAGATATCTCGTGGTGATAATTCTTGTGATTTATTTTAGAACTTCGGGAGATTTCATTATATGTATCAAACGTTAATATTCTTGGAGCAGCGAATCATGTTAAACAATAACTTTTAGCTAACAATGTAACATTTGTGTTTAGCTAATCATAATTTATTTTTTCAATTATAAAACGTAAATTAAAGCTTTATTTATAATAAATTCCTGCGCTAATATTTATGTTTCACCATATTCTGTGTGCTAGCAGTTGCATTTTTATCAAAATGAGAAGGTAGCACTTTACCCTAATAATTAGCATCTCTGGTATGGCTTGGTTGCTAGGGTGACGAATCCCAATCTACATTGTTGCCCGATGAAGGCTCCGGTAAGAGGGCCGAATGCTCGCAAATAAAAGTATTTTAATGTAGAGAAAAGCCCGTGTATAATTCTACGTATTAATTTACCTACCTTATGAGTCTTAAACAGCACTTACTTTTTGTTAGCAAATGGTAGCCCAATAGTTGGCGGTGGGTGGTGTTGATTAGTTACCTTCCCTCTAATCTGTTATTCCTAAAGTAGAGACGCTAGCGTAGATACCCCTCGAGTAGCTTTTTGCGAAATTCAGCAAACCTAATAGTTGATTTGAGTGTGTGTGTGAATTAAACCCGGCTTAGAGTGTGGCAGAAGGATATTTTATACTCGGCTTTGCTTTTATATATATATATATATATATAATTTCTTTATGGTTATACGTAATTAATATTTCCTAAAATCTAATCGAAATATTCTAACGAAACTCGAATGAGTAACATAATACCGTAGTTGATCAAAAAGTGTCGAGTGTTTTTTAACTGATAAAGTTCAAATGATCAAGGCCACAGCGATGTTTA
The DNA here is from genome assembly GCF_000517525.1 of Limulus polyphemus. Classification (NCBI taxonomy): domain Eukaryota; kingdom Metazoa; phylum Arthropoda; class Merostomata; order Xiphosura; family Limulidae; genus Limulus; species Limulus polyphemus. The sequence goes on from NW_013665763.1 coordinate 236,895, forward strand.
CCAAACACACGTTTATATCTACAATCTCAGAGAGTAACAAACGAAAAACGTAGCCCAAACTAGAATATACGTGTAAGGGTATGAGTAGTTAATGATAGGTATGCTATCTTAGCGTCTGCTCAGAGTTAAAGAATATTGCAGACGATTAAATTTTTGAAATAGTTCGTAAATCAGTCAAGATAAAGCAGAGGATCAGAGTTTCCTACTGGTTGGCGCGCCGATTATGGGTGAGTTATAAGAGTGACGGTTAAATCACACTATTTGACAGAATAGTCCAAAGGTTGGCAGAAGGTGTTCTTGACTAGCTGTGTCCTCTTCAGTCTATCATTTAAAAATTTGGGAGAGCTAGTGTAGATAATCTTTGTGTAGCTTTGCACGGATATCCGAAACGAACAAAGATAATGTAAAAAAAAATTATTGTTTACACGTTCAGGCTTAGTAAAAAAATTATTTCATGGTCATATGTACTGTATTTTTCGGAATATAAGACGCACCCTTATTTTGAAGACAAAGTTTTTTGGGGAAAAAAAGCTACAGTCGCATTTGAAAGATTTTTATTGAACAAAAATTAAATTTGATAATTTAAAATTAGTATATATTGTTCTAAACACAAAAGAGCTCAAAACATCAAAATAAGAAAATACCGTATATCAAAAAAAGGTTTACTGTTATTTAGTTTGGTTCAGTACCTACAAAATCTTCATTGCTTTCACTGTAATTTATTTTTTATTATTTAGGGAGCATTATAAATAATTATTTTTAAAGTAAAAAAAACTAACTATTAGTTATAAA
>NW_013665763.1:238070-241767 GCF_000517525.1 Limulus polyphemus
TTTACACATGGCTTGTGTATATCGTATATATACATATATATTATTCATACCTTCGGTGTATAGGATGCAAGCAGATTTTGACATCAAATTTTGGGATAAAAAAGTGCGTCTTATACACCGAAAAATACGGTATTCCTGATTCAAAGACACGGGTTAAGGGCAAAGTAAAGATTATCCTTCATGTATTAGTTGGCGTAATGTAATGTATATGTATATTTACAAATGAATAATTCTGGGATTATGTGTAGAATGTAGATATTAATGTACTTATGATTCTACAAAATAACTACTTTATTGTCACTTCATTATATTTAGTCTGCATGCCAGTGGTATTAACGTTTATAATAAAACCCGTTAGGCACATATTACACACTTTTCATGTGTTATTTGTCTGCTTAGAATGACTTACTTATTTTATAACTAAAAACTTATAGTCGATTTTCCAAGATTATTCTGAAACAAATCAAATCAACTGTGGCTTGTTTTTTCTTAAAATTCAATGATTGATTTTGTATCTGGGGCATGAAGTAACTTATATGTGGGTGTTTATCTGACTACTCTTGTAATCGTACGGCTCTAAAGGTTACACGTATTGGCAGCGAGCGTTTGACAGCAAAGAGGGCGCAAACAGTGCGAATACCCAAGGCAAATTTAACAAATACTATACGAGCATATCATCGTTATATGTGGGTGTTTATCTGACTACTCTTGTAATCGTACAGCTCTAAAGGTTACACGTATTGGCAGTGAGTGTTTGACAGCAAAGAGGGCGCAAACAGTGCGAATACCCCCAAAAAAATTAGCAAATATTATACGAGCATATCATCGTTATATGTGGGTGTTTATCTGACTACTCTTGTAATCGTACGGCTCTAAAGGTTACACGTATTGGCAGTGAGTGTTTGACAGCAAAGAGGGCGCAAACAGTGCGAATACCCCAAAAAAAATTAGCAAATATTATACGAGCATATCATCGTTATTTGATTACTAAACTTAATTGTTACTCAGGAAAGTTATTTAGAAGAAAGTAAGAAATTACCTAATTGCTTTCATTTTATGTAATAAGCCATTAAATTCATGAAGATAAAACAAACAAAGCGGCTAATATAAGACTAGTGCATCTTTCATAGAAATATTGCTATGTCTAATCTGTTCGTTTGGAAGTTAATAGTAATACATTACTAGTTGTTTTTTAAGAATATCAATTAACAATGATAATAGCGTGAAGAAATTATCAAGGACAAAGAAGTGGGGACAATATTACATCTAATATTTTGTTGGGAGACTGTAACAATATTTCTTGAATTCAGTTACAGTGTTATTATTTATACTTTAACTCAAAGTTCAGGATCAAATGGCTAATATTTAATAAAAATATGTAATAAAACAGTCAACAGTTAAACCAAAAATGATTTAAATGCTTGCCTTGAGAGTAAAAGATCCTTTACATTTTTTTTTCAACAAGAAACGCTGAAAACAAATGATTGCACAAGTGGAAAGACGAGGTCAAATTCCTCGACAGATGTCGCTTTTGGCAATTCAACCTTGTTGAAATCATCGGAAAAAAGGTAGTTATAAAACTCTTTTTCTTTTGGCCCGGCATGGCCAGATGGATAAGGCGCTCGACTCACAATCTGAGGGTCGCGGGTTCGAATCCGCATACCACCAAACATGTTCGCCCTTTCAGCCGTGGGGGCGTTATAATAGTGAACGGTCAATCCCACTATTCGTTGGTAAAAGAGTTAGCCCAAGAGTTGGTCGGTGGGTGGTGAATGACTAGCTGCCTTCCCTCTAGTCTTACACTAGCTAAATTAGGGACGGCTAGCGCAGATAGCCCTCGTGTAGCTTTAGCGCGAAATTCCAAAAAACTAACAAACAATCTTTTTCTTTTGTTGTTTTTACTCACACGTGATTTGGTTGTTGTTAAGCAAAACGATACGAATATCGAAACCTGATTTTTAACATTGTATTAAACACATATACATATGAGGGGTGAATCCATACTTCATTGTTAAAATGTTCCTTCTGACATGTTTTCAAACGTTTTAATTTACAAGTGTGTTATCTTTGGTAGTCAGTTACTTTCGTTTCTGGTTTTGTAATAGAATTTGACATTTCTTATGAAAATACGTGTATGCAGTTAAAAGTTAATAAGCAATATATATATATATATATTTTTTTCTTTTTGTCACTTGTAAGCCAATCTGTCTGGTAGAAAAAAAAACAGTACTGGAATTCGGATTCTTATATTAACTATGCATGAATGCATTCAATATATACTAATTAACTCCTAGGCTGTAATATATTCATCGTGATATTTGATATCATTAAACGGAAGAGAATTTTTACAGCTAAAGGAGTATAATAATCTGTGTCATATTTTTATGCTATTTTCCATTCGTTTTCATACACAATCTAATTACACCACCTATTACTGTTTCCACTCTGGCGATGTAAGAACTAGTAAGTTGGGACATTCATATTTGGTGTTTCACCTCCTTTTGTTAACACATTCACATCATCTTATTACTCTGTAAAGTCTGAGGTTCAGATTGACAGTATATAATTCATTCACTTCTTAAAAAGTTGAATTAAAGTCACATCTTGTGCTAAAAATCTGCAAGTTTGTTTTAGTTATTTTATTTTATTTTATAGTATGTAGTTCTTATGATTAATTTATTAAGTTCATATTTATTTGTTAAGATTGTAAGCCGCTGCTTTTAAAGATACTATTGACATTGACGTGACTAGTTCAACTAGTGTGTCGTCGTAATGACTGTGTGCGTGTATATATATAGATTATAAAAATATGTTCGTGAATAGTGCATTTGTTATTGAAATCCAATAATCTGAGCCTGAAAGACATAACAGGGACGACACTTTTGCTCTTCGGTAGCTCCGCAATAAATCTAAAGATTTATGTCACTAAATATTGGGTTTCAAGATTCGCGAAGAGCAGAGTACACAGAGCCCATTGTGTAGCTTTGTTCTGAACAATAAACAAACAAACAACACTTTTAATGCTATTATCTATAGATATGTTTGCTAGTTGTTAAACGAAAGGTCAACACTGGACGCCCTATCTTCGATGTAGGAAATAACTTAGATAATAATTGCTCTGCATGTAGCTTTTCACCTCAAAATACATGTAGTTAAATATAATAGCTCAGTAATTAGTATTTTCCTTTTCATCTCTGAATACTTATAAATCTTATAATAGCCATATTCATAATTTAAATTAATTTAAAAGTCTATCAGAATAAAAGTATTGGAATGGGACAAATATTAGCTAAAGAGGACTTCTCCATCCCATGGTTGGGATTTACTAAAACGAAATTAATATCAAGTGTTAAACGGAAAACACCTGGTGACAATTTGAGTGTATTTTTTTCACAATTTAGTTCATTAATTTTGTTATATGCTTTACTAAAAGTCAATCTGTCTTTCGCTTAAAAGGTGGCTTTTACACATAGCTGCCAATAACAATATAAATCAACACGTTTATCATTGCAGATTGTTTACACATAGTTGTCAATAACAATATGAATCAACACGTTTATCATTGCAGATTGCTTACACATAGCTGCCAATCTGCAATGATAAACGTGTTGATTTATACTGTTATTGTCTGCAATGATAAACGTGTTGATTTATATTGTTATTGACAACTATGTGTAAATTGTTTACACATAGTTGT
>NW_013665763.1:242620-244729 GCF_000517525.1 Limulus polyphemus
CAATAACAATATGAATCAACACGTTTATCATTGCAGATTGTTTACACATAGTTGTCAATAACAGTATAAATCAACACGTTTATCATTGCAGATTGTTTACACATAGTTGTCAATAACAATATGAATCAACACGTTTATCATTGCAGATTGTTTACACATAGTTGTCAATAACAATATGAATCAACACGTTTATCATTGCAGATTGCTTACACATAGTTGTCAATAACAACATAAATCAACACGTTTATCATTGCAGATTGCTTACACATAGTTGTCAATAATCGCATAACATCAACAGGTTTATCATTGCATATTACAAAATACTTTCAACTTTTGCTCAGTCGCCCTGATATATATCTTATGGAACATATTTCATATAAACTAATAGTATTTCACTTGTTTTGCAATAAAAATACTTGAACATGAATCATTAATTTTGTGACACTGAACAAAGTAAGAAAATCCCGATAAAATGACAAACACGTTTTCATTAAACTCATTAACTGTATAAAGCTTTGATCCATCAGACTGTTTGATTAAGTGGTTTGTTGAATACATTTTGAGAGATTCGCTATTAATAGCATATCAGCTTCGTTTATTCTCCCCATTAAATAACTGACTGTATTAGTCTAAAAGCTGGAACATATCTTGATAAAGCAAATTTACTGTCTGTAAAGCGAAGCCACAAAAAAAGAAAGACATCACCACCGTTTCAGGTCGTTTACCGATAGGCGCTCACGTGAGTTTCTAAAGGCTCCGTTGTGAAAGCTACAAAGAAACAAAGAATCGTGAGATATTACTCTCGATCAAATGACTGAGTTATTTCTTAATTAAGTATTTGTATTGGTTTACTGGGCGGTATCTTTCTTATCGTGGGTCTTATTGGGGGTCTCTCACGCCCTTAGAAAGACCGCATGAGGTTGGTTTATGTAATTTCTTTTTATTATTATCTGGTAAATGTATCACGTACGCCATCTGGGAGTGAAGTAGTAAACAAGCAGTAAGGTCAGATTCAAAAGATTCCTGAATGGTTAAAACAGAACACCAACCTTGTCCTCAAACTTTAGTAGGAAATAAAATAACGCACGTGATATTAACGGCTATTCACTTGTGTCAGGTTTACAGTTTTCCAGTGTCTTCGGACATCATACAGGGAACACTTTGTCTAAGCGCTTATTGTCCCACACCTTGATCTTCAGTCCATGTTCATGCTACTTGCATAAGAACTAAAACATTTTGTGATAGTTACAAACACTTTTATGAACACTTTTGACAACCATTTCTTTCATATATGAAGATTATGTTTCACGTAGAAACACGTGATTATTTTACCAAAATCTTACAAAAGTGAATCATTCATAACCAACATAATTACAACGCCTTTTGGAGGTTTTCCCCACCACCTCTCTGGCTAATCGGTAAATATGAGGGCTTATACTGCTTAAATTCGGGGTTCGATACCTGTGGCGCACAGAGCACATATATCCCATTGTGTAGTTTTGCGCTTAAAAACTAAAACAAACAAACAAATTCCGAAAGTCGGCTACCCTTTGATACGATTTTAAGTTTTGAGACGAAAAAACTTTATCATTAAAACATAAAAATTCCTAACGGCTAATTGGATTCAGCTGATAGAACCCACCTAAATTATTCAGTTAAAATTCCATTATTACCTTGGTTGATATATATGTAGAAAGAACGTTCATATATTGTTAAATGAAATATCGTAGTATTGAATATCTCTATGAATTATATTTCATTCATAATTCACATTTTTGCACATTTAAAGACATTCGTTCTTGAATCTTGTAACACAACTGGGACACTTCCCCTGTATCTTTAGACGCCTTGTTTTCAGAAGGCGTTAAAATAAACGATCGTTATTGAACACCTTTGACAACAATTTGTTACTTACTAACTATTGTGTCAAGCTATATCACAATGCCCGACTGAATAATTGAAACATGCTCTGACGTCTTCATCTAGTAAGGTAGAGTAGTGCATCCAGGAGTGTAAACATGCTTGTTCCGTTAAGACAGGGCTAGTGTTCTGTATGGTCTCTACAACTTGATAAGACCTTAAGAAATAAGTTAATATATGCATATACTT
>NW_013665763.1:244897-249905 GCF_000517525.1 Limulus polyphemus
TAATATATGCATATACTTGTAAATATAATGCCCGAATCATCAGAAATAGATTAAGTTATTGAATTTTTCTTAGAAAAAAATCAACCAATTTCTTTTATGTCTGCTTGACAAATTCCAAATAAAGTTAGCGTTACACATCTTTTACTGTTGTTGTTGTGTAAAATATAGTGCTAATAAAGTAAAATAAATCGCACTACGCACTTAGGGTGCGTCATAACTGTGACCGTCAAGTCCCATTTTTCTGTCTGACAACAGCAGTTCAGTAGTTTCCAGTGGGTGGTGTTGATTAGTTGCCTTCCCTCCAGTCTACCATACCGCTTCAAAATTAGGGACAGCAAGCGCAGATAGCCCTCAAGTAATTTAACGCGAAATCAAAAACAAACTCTTACCGGCAGTATCTTTATAAGAAGTGCTCACAGTGAAAAGAATTGACTCGTGCCTCTATGTTAATTCCCCTTGTAGCTTCGTATGTATATGTATATATAGTTAACTACTTCCAAAGTTCTGGAGCTAGTAGAACCAAACTTGACAGGCGGACAGGTTGGCTAGGGATGTTCTTTTCTATATAGCGTAGCCTCCTGCCAAAGGGTACTAAGGGGGCTAAAACGCCCCAGAAAGGTCATCCAGGCACGATGGTGCTCTAAAAGTATATATTCATGGTCGCTGAACACGAATCTGGCATTCGATTTTGTGTTCCCGGCTCCTCCTTATACCCCTACTCACAAGCTAGTTAGACCGAATTTTTTACACGTGCTCAGATACCACGGGCAAGTTTCCATATTTTGTGTGCGTAGGTAGGAACCCACTCTTGGGGTAGCTATAGAAGTAATTGGGGATAATGGAGGAGTTTTATCGATACATTGTGGCCTCTGTGAATCATGAGGGGACCTTTGAACCCCTTAAGGTAACTATAGAAGTAATTGAGGATAATGGAGGAGCTTGATCGGTACGTTGTGGCAGCTGTAAATCATGAGGGGATCATTGAACCCCGCAAAAATATTTTATGCTCGTATCAACAACTTGCCATTGCTCATTAAAAACAAAAACAAAGATATGAAATAACGTTCTTATATTGAGAAAAATTATAAAACTTACTTTTGGGATACAGAAATATGGAAATAACTTAGTTATTTTATTATGTAGAATATAGAATTCAGTTTTAGTCCCTTTATAGCAATATAGAGTTCAGAAAATGATTTCTTAATATTTTAATGAGTTGAATTAAGAAAAAATCCTTGACGAAAATATTTACTTATTTTGTTTATATCGGAGAAGAACTAGAGACGAGTTGACGAAGATGTTTAAAATTGTTACGGAATTGATTAATTTTTCTATAGGAGTAATATTAGAGTGAAGGAGAGAAAAGATTGGAAGTAAAGGCTTTTCAATTAGATATAACAATAAGTTGTAACTCGGAAAGACAAGACTGCTTTGTCATATCTATGGTTTGTATGCCTAACGACGTGGTATTTATTTAAATTTGTCCAGACGAATGTTCGATAGATATACGGACGAATAACGATATCCTATATTAAAAGTTTTGAGACGACTTGAATGGGTAATGAACAACTTTATTATAAATGTACGACATTTCGAAACGTCGTACAAAGTGGGTTCCTCGTTAGCAAGATATACTTTGTCAGAAACGTTTTTTACACTGAAAGAATACTTTGTCTGTAAACCGTCGAGGGACATGAAATAGCATGTGCTACAAGCCAGACGTTGGTAATAAATACATGTTTCTATAAGGTTTGAAGATTCATCTTTTCATATTTTTTTTTATTAAACTGGACTACGAGTTTAAAACAGCGAATTAAGTTTCCACTGTTCTACCACCATCTAACTGAAGTCATTTTGAAACGCTTGAAATATAGACGTCAATAAAAATTTATTTTCTTTTTTAAATATAGGCGACGTTGATGAAGGTCCTTACGTTGTTTTGTTTGAGATACTTCATCAGTGTTGCAAACAACCGTGTTTGAAAACCCGTGACGGAATGAAAAGAAACTTTCACGGTGGAGCTTTATGAACTGTAAAATGTCTACCAGAACGCTTGCTACTAGTGAGACCCCGCCCTTTTACTTTTATTGGAAAACAATGGTCAGATTAAAATTACATGGTCACAAAGCGTTCTTATAACATAGATTGACTAGAAAGCGACTCTGAAACCCGTTCGCTGTTTGTTATATCATCACCATCTTTTTTCATTCTATTATCCGTTTAATTGTTTTACTGAAAGATAAAAAAAAACGAAAATAGATTCACCTTACAGCTCACATAAGAAAACTTTAATGAAACTAACTTAGATATCTAAATTAATCCCAATTTTATGTTTCCCAGCCATAGGAGTGTATAAACTACCAATACTGTCCTCATTTTGCTAAAAAACTAATTCATTGAACTGTAATGTTAGGCCTAAAATGTAGCGAGATTTATGTGTATTCAAAATCAAACGATGTAACTGGACATCTTACTGGAAAATCGAGTATATTCTAATGTAATAAGAGGATTGAGAAAGAGAATAACAACAACAACAAAGAAATCAGCTTTGACCTTGCAGAGGATATGTTAAATCGTGATGACAGTGTGTTTATTTTGTTATTCCAAAAGTAAAAAAAAAACTTTAAAAGTTCTCAGATAGCCGACAAACTTAGGCTTTCCTTTAGGGTTTTTTTGTATATCGCAGGTTTAAAGGGGACGACACCTGCCCCGCAAAACGAAGAACACCTAGAGTAGATAATATGAAACAAGTTTGAGGATGAGGGGGGGGTGAATGTAAGGCTGATTTAACCCTGCAGATGTTGAATTAAGGAGCTTACGCTTAGTTAAATTCCGAATAATCAGAAATAGATAAAGTTATTGAATTTTACCTTGAAAAAAATCAGCCAATTTATTATATGTCTGCATGTCAAATTCACACCTTTCACTGTTGTTCTTCAAATACTTTTAATTTAGTCTGTCTACTAAATAAACTGTGAATATTTTATACTATTGGAAATTGTTCTTTTTTTAGTTGACAAAATTCAAAACTATATATATATATATCTAAGTTAGTAGTTATTATCAGGGTAACTTAAAAGAACCTTGGACCATGCTACTCGTTGCAACTGACAGATCTAATGGACCATACTACTAGTTGCAACTGACAGATCTAGCAACTTATGATATTGTTATTTTTTACTTCAAATTTTGAAATAAAGACTCAGAGTTACTATTCGTTAATACCAGTTGGTAGAAAAAATATACTCTTCCAGTAAATACAAAATAATTAAAAAATAACCAGTTTATTTACTTGGTTTATTTTACTTTAATAAAACTCAATACTACAATCTAAGTAATAGTATAGTTTAAATTATAAATAAATGATGGAAAATATATTTTACAAGAAATTCACTAATACCAGTTTTCAAAACCCTGCTGTAACTTATAAATCGACCCTCAGCGGCACAGCAGCATGTCTGAAGATTTGTAACCCTAAAAACCGAGTTCTGATATCCGTGGGCACAACACAGGTAGCCTATTGTATGGTTTTTGGCTTAACTACAAACAAACAAATAAAAAGTTAGAAATCGTTAACATTCTTATTTTAACAAAATTGAGCATTATAGTATTTGACAGTTTTGTCTTTCATATTTTTCCTTTGTAACAATTTGTCTTACTTAGCATAGATTCGGTACTGAAAAGAAATAATACAAATATTCAAGTTAAAATATCAACAACGACAAAGGGTTTTACTTTAAAAGATGATTGCCACTCTCTTTAATTTGTTTCTCTACCCAAGAAGCCCAAAAAAAAAACAAGACAAGAAACTATCACTGAGATACAAAACCAGAAAGTGACCAAACCACCAAATTGTTTATCTTTCTTCTTCTTGTTTCAGTCGAGATAACTCTACAACTATTTTAATACTAACATCACTTTAAACCTAAATCCCCTCTATGTGTTTCTGAGCAGTGCATGATGTCATCGCTTAGTCGTAATAACTACTAGTAATTAAAAAAATAATAATTCTAGTGTAAACGATATTATCATTACCCCTTGAAGTTAGCTTTCCCCTAGAGAATTCTGGTGTTCCTTTGAAAATTTTAAGTACAGAGTGAAACAGAAATTACCAGCCAATAATAAATAAACATTAGATGACTTTAACATGTAGAATACTTAATGTTTTGTACACTATACAATCGGTGTCTTTAGGGAGCTAACCCCTATATCATGTATGAACTGGAGTAAAAAAAAAAGTCAATACACATAATATTAAATTTTATTACACAGATTTATAGAACACACTAACTTTCAGTCAGGGAGAAAAAAACGTCACAAAACAAGTGATAAAATATATCTGGTAAATGTAAAATGAGGTAGGGATGGCAGTGCCGAGAAAAATTTAAACAAGAATATAGGGATAATACAGCTATACATAGGTCATCCCTACATGACTTTAAATATTAAAATTTAGTGTTACACTATAAAATACATACTTGACATACTACAGTTAGAAGTTATATATTCCTGAATGTTGGCATGCAGTTTGATTATCATAATGTCATGGTCATATCAAGGCGGGCAATAATGTAGTGTAACGAAAAGCCTCAGACTTACGTACAAGGAAAACCAAGTTGAGTCGAACATGTCTTGATTATTACAGACTCTCATTACGAAGTCGGTCGAATTGAACGACCTCATAGCCATTTTGTACTCGTGTATTTTACAGTATAATGTTAAATTTTGATATTGAAAATCATGTACGGATAATCTATCTACATCTCTATAATTCATATATTCTTGTTTGCATTATTTTTGACAGTGTCATCTTTACATCTGCAAAAATGTTTTTTATTACTTGTAATAAATTCATGTGAACTATAAATAATTCATTTATATTCAAAGTTAGCTATTTGAGTTGATATAAAAGCTCTTTAATTGCCTGCGTGTGTTACTCATCTTTGAATATCGGAATGTATATATATATATATACAGCGTGGTCACAAGTAAATAGACACCACCTTTT